>NC_053422.1:18096000-18111000 GCF_016859285.1 Xiphias gladius
TAAATAAGCAACAACATACAGTCACAACAGATTGCAGATCATGTTCCTCAGGTTGCCCCTTTAGTCAGTGCCAAAATACCTCTGTCCAAAATGTGTCGGAGCGACTGGGTGAACCTCTGTGGTCAAGATGGTGATATCTGGGAACTCCTGGATTATAGATTTGGCTCCTAGAAGAACAGTAAAAGGTGTTACATATAAGGTCGAGTTTTTAAGGTATTCTAATGCATTACTACTGTTGTTAGGAATTGGTCAAACTGGTAGTTGAAATAGATGCAAAAACAACTTAAGAGACTAGCAGCCAAAATTAAAATTCTTTTCTATGGTTAGGTTGCCATGAAATGTGGTACAGAAATTAATTTGTCCCCAGAGGATGAATCCTGTTTACTTTAGTGATGACTTGACTTTTCATCAAATGTTTTGCTGCATTTGATTAACGTTTCAACTTGCCCAACACTGAAGCTCTTGACAGGCCACCTCAAAAACTAGTGACCAAATTCCTGTCAGCCTTAGCTGTGCTGTGCTATAGCTGAGTCTTACTACTTACCTTACTTGAGGCTGACAAAACTCAGCTAAAGAAAGTCTACGGGGTTACCTTCATCTTCTTAGGAGAAATAAAGGGTTTAGAAAATTTGGTTACATGCCCTTCAGATTTCAATATTGTGTTAAAGTGGACATTTTGGCTAATTGATGGAAGTAAAGAGAAAAGTCAAAGGCTTAAAAAAAAAAAAAAAAATTAGAAATCCTTCTCTGGGAAAGCGTGAATATTCACATTAGATGTCATGGCAATCCTGCCTTTAACTGATGGACAGACAACTTCCAAAGTCCACAAATTACCCCATAATTTCCAATACTACGTTAAAAATCCTTATAAAGGGGATTTTTCCAAGACAACAATTTATATTTAAAATTAAATTTAAAATAATAAAGCTTCTTTTTTCATTCATTTGAAACCATTGTTGGTTGATCTGCTGGGCAAGACTGATGATCAGTAGTGCCCCTGAACAGCATTGTGGTTACCACTAGTACATTGTATGAAGACAATGATACAACAGGATCAGAAGTGGAGAGGAGACGTGTGTGATCTGGTGGGTAAATAAAAGAAAATTTGTGATGAGCTGAAGTTGCAGGGAGCCGGCTGTGTTTGTATACCATGAGGCGTGGAGAAGAGGCTGAGGAGGATAATATGTCTGGGCTGGACTCCATGCTCTATCAGCACCCTCACTGCCTCGATCACCGTGTTCCCTGTACCTGCAGACACAGAGAATTCGAGGTTTCACATTCCACTTTTACAATATCACTACATTTACAGAAATAAAAACCCTGTGTTACAGCAAAGCCTTCCAACTCACTTTTACAATGAATTAGGTTAACTAAATATTATTAAATGCAAAACATTTCAAATTAAAAGCATTACAGTTTGACTATTTGTATATAACTGATGCATTGTGTTAGTATCAGAAAAAGGTACTGAGCAGTGTACTGACCTATCTGCCCATGGGTCTGGGCACTTGACAGGTTTTCATTTCTGACCATCTTAGCATGCATCCGTGTAACCCTATGTCCCATCATTCTGACATAATAACACATATCTTTACCTGACATGGTTGCCATCATATTTAAAAAAAAAAAAAAATAATACTGCTTTTGGACATTGGGAAACCAGGGCAATTAAGATACTATTTTTGTTGGCCCTCATTATGCTATTGAGCAGCTTGGTGGCCATCTCCCCGGCAATGAATAATTTCCACCATCATAGATATAATTATCAGAACAGTGTGAATGGGCCGGTATGATGGTGGTCAACTCAAGGGAGATTTCTCAGAATGAATAAATACATAAAACTGGTTTTGCATTTGCACAAAAATGAACATCTTCTGACATTTATGAGCTACTGAAGGTGGTAAACTGGAGTCATCAGCAGGATAAACTGTGCTCAGCCCTCTGTTACTTACTAAGGATAGGGTACATGAGCAGCACTTTTCTTCTGTACACGTCTGGGGGGAACTTGGCGTAGTAGACCTTGGCTTTCTGTGTCTCCTCATCGCTCTGGATGAGGATCTTGCCAATGCGGATGGAGCGGCAGCAGTCCCGGAGGCCCTGCTCCATGGCCTCACCTGTGTGGGGAGACACAGAACACAACTGGGATCAAAATGTTTTCTATTTAAATAAATGCGTTGTTTAGAGCCAGTGTTATAGCGTTACTTTTTTCTTCAATACTGATTTCCAATAGACTTGCACCTACATGTGATGTGTGTATGACTATGCCCTTTGCAATGAGGCACACAGAAGCTCATGTCCAAACAAAAACTTGAGGGGATTCTTTTTATGCACCATACAACAGGGATAGGAATCCAGGCCAGTGATAAATTATCACAATACTTGAGCAATGGTACAGTTCTGATATAGTCCCCTCTTAAAATTCCATATGCCTCTGAACACAAAGGCTACAGAGCCCACCACTCGGCAAACATGCATGTACAGGGGACATATTGACTAGTGTATTGTCTAAAAAGTTAATGCACTTTTAAAACATTAATCAAATAGCAATATTTGGTGCCTATGCACATAGTGCTGTCAATCAAAATATTTAAAAAAAACTGCTGTATCAATTTTGCCAGCATATTTAACTATTACGGTCCTTATGGCGTTCCCACTTACTTTCGTGCTATGGACACTTGCCGATGCACAATCTGCATTGTGCTGCTTTTTACATCCATACACCGAATACACCGAACACACCAGACAGACAGAAGAAGCAGTAAGGATAGATAAACGTGAGAAAATTGCTGCTTTTCTGGGTAGCTGATGAGTCGATGAGAGTTTACAGGTTTTGCATATGACTGTGATAACAGTCTAATTAAATCTGAAGGAGAAATAACAAGCGAGAGTCACTATTGCTGACTGCGAAGCCTTCAGACAAAATGCTCTGAAAAGTACAGAATTGCATCTGTCTCATTGGCCTATGTATCCTTTTTCTCTATATAATTTAGCATAGCCTGCCCTGATGAATAAGTACAGAACAGAATGCACAGTTGGCACAATTCACATATGCATGGAAGACATACTATGTGCCCTTACAAAGGAAAAACCCGAAGTCGGTGGTTGTGCTACCACAAGTTTAACTTACCACTCCTCATAATGCTGACGCCACAGTTGCCTCTTTCAAACTTGACACCTTCATACTTGTAACCTGTGGGAAAAAATGAATCAGGAACATTCACAAATGTAGCTGTTGTAAACATGCCCAGTCAGCCGCATACTATGCTGGAAGTAAAACGCTAAACGATGTCAGCCCTGCATTTATTTATGCATCCACGTTATTGTAATTGGTCCGCTCTGTTCAGCTTGGTCCTGGAGGATTGTACATGTTAGAGCTCAGATTCTGTGTCCAACCTTTAAACCTGACCATTTACTCTGTTGTTAGAGGCAGACACCCTCACCTGTTGGCGTGGTCACAGTGCACTCTGAGTAGGGGAGCTGATTCAAGCCCTCTTCAACTACTAGTCTGATCTGTTGTTGGACAAAAAAGTGACATGCATTTTATAAATGTACATAAACACACTTAGAATATGTAGTAATATCCTGAACTTACCAGTCTGTCGGCACAAAACACGAAATCTCCTCTGCTGGTTGTCCTGAAAATATAAATATTAGCTTGATTAGATCAAGTTAAGGTACTGGCCAATAGTCAGCACTGCTTCAATACCAGTGATCTTGTCCCTCTTTTAATTTTAGATCTTTACCGCACTGTGTGGAACTGACTTGGGTCATCCCTCTATGTGTATTGGTAAGATCACATGAAGTGGTTACTACACAAAACCTCTTAAGAGTAAGTGAACATGTTCATACACTAACCTTATTTGATGCTTGTGCAAAATTCTGATTTTATCATCCTAGAGTGTTTATAAAATTGTGTAATTGAAATGATCATTGATCATGACAGGGACTAAGAAAAAGCATTTAAGCCCTTAAGATCAGTTTTCCTTTAATTGTCCCTTTAAGTTACTTTTCCACAGTCTTGACTTGTATGACAGTCTTGTATAAAATATACTGTTTATCCTTTATCAGCTTGTTCCAGGTCTTCATTGAAGCTATATAATCACACAGAGTGAAATATTCAAACCCAAGTCTCCATGTTTTTTTTATCATTCCTTCATGTGGAAATATTCTACATGTTTTACAGAAATTTCCCCAAAATTCAGCCTGTCATATTTGGTCCTGTTGTTAACCCTGTGACGTTCACTGGAAGTTGAAATGAAGTGCTGTGGGTTTGAAAAATGTTTGGCTGCACAGCTTGAATTTACTGTATAGACTGTCCTGCTGGCAGAACGGTAAGACTGAAGACGTTAATGTTGATGCGTCAAATTCCCTGAATGATCAGTACCGATTATTCATTAGGAGAGGATCAGTGGTGATACCCATCAGATATTAGACCGGTGCATTAGTACTTTACACTCACCATTAAAAACTACTGCTAGAAGACCTATTACTATACAGTACTTTTGATATATCTATCTATATCTATCTATATATCTTTCTATATGTCTATATATATATCTCTCTCTATATATATAGAGATATACACACACACACACACACACACACACACACACACACACACACACACACACGTATACATATAGTAGACCATAAACTCACAAATTATCATTATCATTAGATTTACTATTCTACGAGGGCACATAAAGTTTTATCTTGAAATCGAACTGGAGGTATTGAGTTTTATAAATATTGTAATACTTTAGTTTGCACCACAACCAACAGATCCTGTGATTTGTTGGTCCGTATGTCAAGACGGAAGAGCAGGGACTCACTTGTCTCTGATTATAGTCTGTAATTCCCGGATCTGGTCGTTCAGAGGAAGCAGTTTGAGCTGAGGTCCCAGGTTGTCCTGGCTGACAGGCTGTGCGGTGGCATCACTTGGTTCAGAGCTGGTCAGCACTGAGGGGACACTGCTGCTGCTGCTGCTGCTGCTGTTTACAAACCGTACTTGCTTCATTGGGTGCTCCTGGCCACTGCTGACATTGTTCAATTGCTGATTATGGCACGGCATCCTGAGTACGAGATCAGCGGGGGTTTCTCCTAAAACTGTGCTAAGGCCAGATAGCGTTCCTTGACCGATCGTCCCACTTACTGCCGCTTTACAATGACGAGCAGCCAGACAACGTGTTCTTCCTTTAGCTTCGACCCCTTGTTGTGAAGTGAAACTGTCCGGCTCAGGCAGCTACCGCACGGAGACTGCCCTTTAGTACCACATTCACAAACCTGTAGATTCTCAGTCACGTCGTGTTAAAATCAAACGGGAGGCTGATATTTCATCCAAACGCAGTGTCAAGTAAAGCTGCTGCTCGCTTGCTAGCTTTGACACTGACAGCGTTGATGAGGGCCGGATATGACGTACCCGGCGTGTTGACTAACCGCCTTCCTCCTTCGTGAACATGGCGCCGATGCTGGCACCACTGAAATGCGGCTTTCACTTTCAGAAACGAAAATTAGCGCTTCTCCTTCGACAGACGAGCTCATATCATATTTGGAATAAAAGCCGCAGTGAAAACGGGACCGACCACAAACGTCAAAGTACATGTGCGGTGAGTGAGGTGTCTGGGGGAGGCGGTTGGTTGGAGAGGACACAGTGTTTTTGGTGCGACACTCACCACGCAAGGACAGAGATCGAAAGTGTTTCCAACTAACTTTCAGGGAACTTAAATTCGATGATTTGGTCATCTTTTTCTAGGTTGTTTGCAAGAGTGGTCGATGTCATGTAACTATAATGTCGGCCGGGTTAACTGCGTTGAACGACAGCCAGCTAACCGGCTATAATGTTCATGAGTTGCTTTATCTGTGGTAGCATTGTCGTGGTCTCATTTGACATCATGGTGAGTTGTTATAACGGCGCCTGCTTTTTGTCCCTTAGATCTGACCGTATGAAACAGGTGAAAGGATCGTAGCACAAGTCACCATATACCGTGTTAGTTCCCTGTCCTGTCAGTGGTCCCAGTCACATGTTCAAAGCGCGGACTGGCAGGAGTCAGTAAATGTTAGATAAGACTGACTAACTGTCCCACCGGGGACGTAACGTTACTGCTGATGTAACTGTCATCACGTGTTCTCAGTCTTTCACAGCTATTGATCATTTGATAAATGCACTTTTCAACAAACACTCCTGTTTCCGGTTTATCGGGCACGTCTTGCCAAAACTGATGCCGTCAATTGAAATGGCCCTGTCACATAACCTACCTCGATGAAGAAGTAAAATGTTCAGTTTTGTTAGTTTTAGCCAGGTGTACTTAGTAAACTGGCAACTGAGTGTATTTTATCTACAGAATAAAAGTTACCCTAACTAAAATCTGTAACAATTGAGTCGATTGACAGAAAAATAATCTACAACTACTTTGATAACTGATTAATTGTTTCAGTCATTTTTCAAGCAAAAATAGTGCCACAATGCCAAATATGAATAACTGATTCTAGCTTCTAAAATGAGAGGATTTTCACATTTTCTGTGTCATACATCATTGTGAAATAATATTTTTGAGCATTGGGTGTTTTGATCAAACAAAACAAGGTATATGAAGATGTTACGTATGAAGTAATTTGCATGAAGCTGGTTTAAGTAAGTAAATATGTAAAATTACACTCTCACTCTCTGGTGCTTTTTTTGCAAATACGTTGTTTATACAGCATTCGTTTACCTAATGAGCTAGGTCATCTTAGATAAAAGGAAGGATTGCACTGATCTAGATTATTCAAGGAGATTAGAGTATCCAGTGTTGTCCAACTCATATCAATAAAAATGTGTTTTTGTAAGAGTCTTAGTTTGAATATAGCTACAACGCAGGTACAGTTCAAGTTCAGTATGCTTATCTTTAACCACCCACAATATACTGTATCTTGCATTATCAAACACTCAGCCCCTGTAGGCGTGTTAGTAGTTTTCATCCTTCACAAAAAGTGACTGTCTTGAGATTGTTTTTTTTGTTTTTTTTCTTCTCCACAGGCTCTTAAAACGTGAATTATTTCTGAACATCATGCCACAAGCTCTGAAATGTTGTGACCTTGCGTTGCCTCCACTGATTTAATGTTGGTTAAGATTAACTCTGTTAGCTGTTCTTTCACTATCTGTCACTATCAGTCAACTTCTCTTCTGTTCATATGCCTGTTGATTACCTCCCCAACCACTGCATAACCTTTGAACTCTGACTTTGGTGACTGAAGAACTGAACTATGAAGATTTAGTTGAAAACACACAGGGAAGACAATGTTTAATTTCTTTGCGTTGGAATTAAATGTATTTGTAGTTTACTGGACTTTTTTTTTGTGGATTATTTGTTGGCTTTTACCATTCTTACTGTGTTTTTCAGTGTTTCTGAATGTTAAAACATCCATAAAAATTAATCAACAGAAATTAGACAAATCAGTCAAATGAGCCATTTCATGTGTTTCAGTTGAGTTCCACTCCACACGTACGAACAGCTGCATGGAGTACAAACAGGAGCGAAAGCTGTCGTCAGATTTTAGAGGCAGCAAAAGTAAGTATTTGTTAGAAATAATTGTGAATCAGTGTCTGCTATCAAAATCCAACCCACAATAACAATGTAAGTTGTTTCCACAGCATTTGCAGGTGACAGACAAACGGACATGTTGGCACGGGCATGCGGGAGGAGGGCTAAGCGCAGATCCAAAAAATGTGGTGAGTACAGTATCCTCCTTTTAGTCTTTGGTTATTGAAAATGTTGGTGCTTCTATTTCTAGGGATCAGTTTTGCATATTCACACTAAATAAAGAGCACATATTAACTGAAAATAATGCAATGGCCTCAGGCTGCAACCAATGATTATTTTCAGTATTGATTCATCTAAAATTTAAAAAAAATACTGACAAATGCCATTCCTAAGTTACCAAAGCTAAAAGTGATGTCTTTGCTGATATCCATGTTTAGCAGTCCAGTGTTTTTCAGCCTTGGGATTGCGATACAAAAAATTACATAGATTTGAAATGCATTATAATTTCTCTTTTTATACTCTTTAAATTCTATACAAACGTACTCCATACTCAAACACCTGTGGCTGTCTGATGACAGAAGTTTGAGAAACGCATGACTTATCCCTTAATTGCCCCATTATGTTTTTTTTGTCTTCACATTGCAAGTGTATGCACAACTTTTTTTTCATCTGTTTGTTAACAATATAACAATTTCTATAGCATACGTCATACATGTTCAGTGTCCACAGTGGCTTCGGGAAGTATTCAGATCCCCTTGCTTTATTGTGTTGTAGATTTAATTTTAAATAGCTAAATTTGCTATTTTTTTCTTTGCAGTAACACATATAACTTGATTGTATTTGATCAAAGGCAGGTGTTGGGCACAGTTTCACTATAATATGCTTGGAGGTGCTGCCATACCGCAGCGCTGTAACATGGTGCCACCATATTGAGTGAATTAGAGGAATTACTGCGTATGCTTTGGCCTGCGGAGAGTCCCTGTGGCAGGTGTGTGCTGGAGTGTGGGTAAACAGCCATGTTGGCACCAGTGGGCTCTCAACCTCAGCTGGGATGACAGCCCAGGTGTCTCCTAGGACTTGTAGTGTCAGGCTGGATCCCCAGGTCCACCTGTAGTCTGCTGCCATAGCCTCTCCCAGATGTCCCAGAGGAATCCCACTGACATTTGATGTTCCATGTGTCTGCCCAGAGAGCAATCTTTAGGTCATTGTGATTGTCACACTGAATGCAAAATGCAAGTTAGTTGTGAAATTTGGAAAACATAAGGTTCATTAGGAAGTAAACGTTACACTCAATACTATTCCCCCTGTCTCATCTGTACTTTACAGGACAGACTAACAGGCTTTTCTTTTGTATTCTTCTCCACAGCTGAAGGAGGTGAATTCAGCCAAGATCCTGTCTGCAATGCTGTCTTATGTGTGGCCAAAGGACAGACCAGACCTGCGGGCCCGTGTTGCAATTTCTCTGGGCCTGCTCGCTGGAGCCAAGGTAAGTTTATAGACAGTGACGTAATTAAGTCTGTTTGATCAGCACTAAGCAGTGTTGTTTATGCATACCCCACAATTGAACATATTTTTATTCAAGGTCCAGAAACTTAACATTGAAGCTCCATTCGCTGTTTCAAATTTATGCTTGGTAACACTGAGTCTTACTTCTGTCTCTGCTTTGTTGATTTCTTCCACCCTAAAATAAAACTTTCTAACTGTACCTAGTGATCTCTCTGATTACATTAGGACCCATTTTCTCAGATGCAGTTTGGTCAAGCTGAAAGACTGAGGCAAGACACTTTTACAAGATGTACTCAATTAAAAAGTTGTTGTTGCATAGGTCGGGCTTAGATTCTTCTTAAGTAGTAAAACAGCTAAGACCTGAGAAAAACAACAAATACAGTATCTCACAACGTGATCAGAGCGATCTAAAGTGAAAATTACAACCCCCACCATCCGTATTGCTGTTATTGTCCTTAAAGACACAAACAAATATTGCTCACATCTGTCTTTATGCTACTGATGATGCCCCTGATGGTTTTGACAGTGTTACAGGTTAAAAAAAAAAAAGAAGTGGAATCATCCTACGCATGAACTGATAGTAGACAGTGCTGCTGTTATCTCTAGCTTAGTGGTAACTTGAATAACATCCTCTGCAATCTTCACTTGTCATCCAGTTCCACAGAGTCAGCATCCTTGCATAAATAGTGATCATTAATATTTCTTCTGATAAAACAGGTATAGAGATGTATTATAATCAGACGTCATCAGGGTGGTAAATAAAAACTACCCACAATCTTATTAAGAATAATAAGTCATGTGGCTGGCTGCTGAGATGATCAATTTAATTAAACCTACAGCTCACAACTTTTTTTAAGCGTCAGAGGTCAATCTGTTAAGTTCATACTTTCTCAAAAACAAGTGTCAGGAATCAAGAAAGAATTCTAGTGTTCAAATAAAAAGTTTGAGGAGGCGTAACAAGTTTCCTAAACACTAACTCATGTCTTAAGAGAGGGTTTCTGGACATCACTGTGGTTTCGTTACAACCAGTTTCACAGCAAAACGGTACACTGCTATCTTAGCAAAACACCATGTCTGGTTTTATTATTTGTTAGTGGCGTGCCATTGTTGTTTGGCACTACTGTTGGAAGACAGAGTTGATATGAAAAGCCTGGTCATGTGGTACGATTGCGGTCTGAAAAGATGCTCTAAAGTCCACTAGCTGAGCGCTGCTCATGCAGCATTGCTTTCATGACCTACAGTATGTTGGAAGATTAACCCCGGAGGACAAAAAGCAAACAATGATGTTTGTAAAAATGAAAAAGATGGAAGGTACATTTGAGGTATCCACCACTCACATCAGGGCATCAGTCAGGCATCTGGCCTTCCAACATTTGCAGAAAAGTTGACATCTATTTTCAACATATTTATCTTATTTGTATGATAATTTAAAAAAAAAAAATTTAAAATACTGAAAATGACTATTAAAAAACTCCTGCATTATTTCAACTACTTCTTCTTGTGTCATCTGCTGATATATTCAAGTAGGTTAGGATTCACAGTCGTGCCTATAAGAGGTCTAAAAGATAGCTCAGCAATTTTCTCTTTTATTTATTATTTTATTTTATCTTTTATTTATTTATTTGTATTTTTAAGCATAAATCAACGCGGGGGGGGGGGTTACCGTAATAAATAAAAACATCATATGTCTCCACCTCCTCTCCACCACATTTGGGGGAAAAGAATACAAAGCAATAATAACAAATACTAAATATTTGAGTACTAAAAAAAAAATACATTAAAAAATAATACTGATACTCATACTGGCACGGGACTATCTAACACAGAAACATAAAATTTTAAACAAACAAAATACCAATGGAAACTAGAATTTCTGCCAGTGTAACTCCTCTAATTCCCTTTTTTAGTAACTCTAATAAGAGGTCCTATATTTCCTGAAATGTATCCCTTTTGTTTTGGCAGTATGTACAGTGTGTAATTTATTCTGATGCCATTAATGATGCTATCTCCTTCATTCACCTACCTATGGATGGATTGCTCTAATCACTGCTTTACACACTGCTTCTGTCAGCTTGTTGATGTTGAGAAGAGTGATAATTTTGAAAATTACCCATAATGATGGCGCTGTCTAAGTGTAAGACTCAGTACAGTGTAGTAGAGTTTTAGTAAAGGCCTATTCCAAAACACAAAAAAATAATGGCGTATTCGTAATCGAACATCCATCTTTGCTAAAACAAATAACTTCTCAGCACTGACCTTCTTTTCTCAAGCAACATGATTGCTCACCATGATTACACTGTGTAAATAACCTGTGTAAAAAACACTGTGCATTTAATACAGATAGCATTTTTTAAATATTTAACTGCAAACATCAATCAGTGAAAGATGTATTTCCTCTTCCTTTGTTGATGGTCTCTAATTTACACCCTGCAAAACAATCACAAAAATTCTCAGCTCCTAAACAAGCATGTCCTGCTGCTTCTCAGCATGGCTCCCTCTAGTGTATGCTAAAGAGGAGAGAACACACACATGCAATTCAGTCTTCTCCTACTATTTTCCTGCTTGGCTGGGGTTAGCCTCGATTTCTCCAGTTTGTCTCTTCGAACCGAAGCCACCAGCAGTGTGTAGGCAATTTTTAAATCAGCTGAATAATTATGTGGTTACACTGCATCACCCCTCCGCACTCCACATTATCAGTGACATTTTCATTTCAAATAACTGATTATATAGAAGCTCTTGTTTTTGTTGGCCTCAAATGAAGCCCTCACTGTCTGTGTGCCATGCTATAGACTTAGGCTAATTCCTGTTGGCTTGAAGCCTCTTCACCACTACTTGACACAATATCTCTATTATGAGATGACATATTGCTAGGTACAGATTGACATGGTGTCGATTTAATCTCCAGTGCTGGCCATTAATGGATTAAAAGAGCACATCCAACCTTATCATGTATTAGTGGTAAAATTGGGGACATGTTTTGGCCCTGTAATAATAGGCTCAGGCTATTTTTTTGTCCTGTTCTGTTGTCTTGGTAGCAAAATGGCAGATACTGTTTTTCCTTGAGGGACTCACAGGACTTCTATTGTCTGAGTAAAATACCCACGTGTATAAAGCACGATCCCTGGAGATGTAGCTTTTGCACTATGAATGTTGCATTATTAGGTGTGCTTTTATATTAGCAGGGCTGACATGTTGTTTTTTTTTTGTACTCTGTTTTTATATAATTGTTGTTAAAAAGAAAAGTTAAAAAAAAAAAGCCCTCCCCTGTGTTAGGGGTTGAGAGGTTCAAATGCAATGGGTTTCAAATGAAAATGCTTTGCTGTGTGCTGCTGTGTTCTCTGGCTGTCCTAATGTGCTGCGGACCACCTAGCCTGAGTCACACAGCTGTCCCTGTGCTTTTAATTAGCCCTAATAACCATTTCAGTTCCATTAGCAGGCAGCACCAGCAGAGCTAGTCAAGAAGAATACACAATCACACAGCATACCATACATACAGTACATACATACATATCCTTGAATGCACCTGAATAGGTTACGTTGGATTTACTGCCTAACAACAGTGAAAATCCATCTTTAAAAGCACGTGGGGTGCACATACATAAATCCTGTGGAGAGACACTACAGAGGACTAGAAAAATGGCATTGGACTATATTGAGCATATGTCTGTCTAATAGGCTATTTGAAACTATTCCCCCTCTCTTTTTTTTCTCCTCCCCTCTGAATTCCCAGATCACCAATGTGATGGTGCCCTTCATGTTTAAGTATGCAGTGGACGAGCTTAACCAGATGTCGGGACACATGCTGAACCTGAATGACGCGCCAAGCACTGTGGCTACCATGGCAACGGCTGTGCTGATTGGCTGTGAGTCCCAGACTTGTATTGCACTGGCAGGTGCCGCGCACATCAGAGGGGACTGTGGGACTGCCCGTTATCTACAGGATGACCTTTCCCAACACATTCATATCAATGCTGCTCCGCAGCGTCCTCCTCCCCCTCACATTATTTACATTATGTGCTCTGCTTTTGGTCTGAGTTCACTTCTTTTAATCCACACAGGCCTCTCGTGAGTGAGGACTTTTCAGTGTGATACCTATGGGCTCCCAAAGCAAACAGAGCTGAAGCTTTGAAAGTTGTTGGATATTTTTTAGTGTTACACAGAGGGCAGGGATCTGTCTTTCACTCCATCCCTTGAGAGCAACTCCCATTTTTCTCTTCTTTGTCCAGTGAATACAAGAGAGGTCAGGGCTGAGATGTAGCGTGAATTTGTAGTTCCTTCCTGATTAGAGGATTTTTTTTCTCTGAGCTGCTGCTGAACCTGTCACCCACTGCGAGTCACTCTGGCCTTGAGTGAGAATAGCTTGGATGCAATGTACACTTAGCCCTGTAGCCACTTATTTTAATGAGCCCATTTAGGTCTTGCACATTAATGCTGCCTGTTGAATAACCGAAGCACATGATCAGGACTCAAGACAGGACGAACTAGGATGACGAGGAAGAATGATGGAGAAGCTCTTAAAGAAGAGAATTGTTTTTTTTTTTGTTTTTTTTTTTGTGTCCTTTTTTGCAAGACTCGGGGCCTCATACTTTGAGTCTGTGGTGACAGATGTAATTTGGCTGAAAAGGTTGCACAGTGTTCATCGTACCTTGTCAGATGTGGACACATTGTTCATTAGATAAGCATTCCTATTTAACGCCACATTACAGCGCCATGAAGACCAGCAGACAGAGCGATTTCTACCCTGACTTTGGTCTCAGCAGACAGGTCATGTATTCGCACAGCTCGGTGAAACCACCACAGGAACCACAGGCCATGTGACAGTCAAACGCAGGCTAATATTAATTTGTGACAGTCATACTAGCCATCTGCTTGAATAATAGTTTATGAGAAATATTTTTCTTGCATTAGATTAGATTGGTGATTTTATTGAACCTAAACTCTCCTGTAGATTCCTTTTTAAAATCTAAAATTTTGCAATAATAAAAACACAGTAAAGAAAGGCTATGTTGCTTGCATCCACCCTCATCATTACAGATCAGCCAGAGAAAGTGTAGACTCAGACAGTGGTGAAATTAAGCCTGTTCATTGACAACTCATAGTCACATCTTTCCATGGCACTCTTATTAAAACCTCCTCCCACTCTTCTAGAATTCCACTCAAATGTGTAGCCCACAAAATCACACACAAACTCTCAACACACTTGTGTACACTCAGATACCCACTCTTCCCTCAGCCTGCAATGTGCTGGCCTGCCGTAGTAGTGAGGCTTCAGACAGCATCCTGCTCTGAAATTACAGAGGCTTGAGCACTGTAGGCCTGCAGACCAGTGAGGATGTGGAAAAACCGGCCCCGCCACCTCATACAAGCCTTTTAGAGCAGGTGACCAGCCTCAACCATGTCTAGTCTTAACTGTCTCGATATACTGTGTTACATCTAACAGGACAGGGAAGGTATGGGTCAGAATCTTGTTTTGCTGCTTCATAACAGTCCTGAAAGTTTAGGATGGGGATAGTTTCTCACTAGATAGCACCCAGCCCCACTGTTTTAACTTCCCTGCTTCTCACAGCAGGTGTGATAAACTTGCCTTCTCCTCCACTATCCTAGATGGCGTGTCACGGGCTTGTGCAGCCTTCTTCAACGAGATAAGGAATACTGTGTTCAGCAAGGTGGCCCAGAGCTCCATCCGACGCATCGCCAAGAACGTCTTCCTCCACTTGCACAATCTGGATCTGGGTTTCCATCTCAGCCGCCAGACAGGAGCGCTGTCCAAGGCCATTGACCGCGGCACACGGGGCATCTCCTTCATACTCAGTGCGCTTGTCTTCAATCTCGGACCCACAGTCTTTGAGATGGGCCTCGTCAGTGCTATTTTGGTGAGTTCTAGTGTGAAATTGACACAGATGATAGTAGTCATTTTCAGGCTCTGATTTTTTGTTTGACGTTACCGTTTCAGTCCTTAATGTTAGCTCAGGAC
>NC_053422.1:18116000-18371000 GCF_016859285.1 Xiphias gladius
GCATGAATAGGAAATGAAATAGCCTTGATGCAGAAAATGAAATCACAAGCGATGGAGATAAATTCATACTGTAACATGCTTTGTCTGCTTTCATAACTTGAAAGAAGAAATTGATTGAAAGTAATTTTTTAGATCTTGTGTCGAAAAATACATACATGATACAGTAGAGCTAGATTATGTGCATCTCTGTAAGTTGTTCTGTTGCTGTTGTGTAGGTACAATGACCGTCGGAGACCTGGTGATGGTGAACGGCCTGCTGTTCCAGCTCTCTCTCCCTCTCAACTTCCTGGGTACAGTGTACAGAGAGACCAGGCAGGCCCTGATAGACATGAACACTCTTTTCATGCTGCTCAGCGTCGATACCAGGATCAAGGTAACTTCTCGGCCTGACAAGCTCCTCTCCACATTGTAGCAGTGAATCGTACAGTGTTTTTATGTGTTCTTTTTTTTTTTTTCTTCTTCTAACAAAATGGAACAGTGGAGAGGAACTTGTACACAATAAAAAGTGATTATAGAGTTCAATATAAAAATTGAAAGCAAGGATGAACTCCAGAACTCGATAAAGCCTTTAATCCAGACTTCTTCTCTAACAGCAGCACATAGTGTTTAATTGCACAAGTGCTAAAAGATTTTAACATTGGACTGAGTTATTCTTCTGGCTGCATGACATGGCTCACCTGTCCACATGTGCTGTAAAAAATGATAGGTTTGCAGTCAAACCAAGTAATTAGGTGCTTGATGTGACTCAGGGGCTTTCTCATCTAGTGCCACTTGTAGGGCATGACATTACTTGCTGCATTAGTGTGATCTGCATCAGGATATTGCAAATTGCAGCAGAGATGTGATTGGCAAATTTTTGGTGATTTATTCAGAGCAGTTATCAACCACTTTTGATCAGTAGCTATTTAAATTGGTGTGCTCTTAAGTCACACTGATTATGTAGTGTGTTGTTTGTTTTTTTGTTTGTTTGTTTTTTGTTTGTTTGTTTTTTTTGTCTTGAATTTCAGTGAGGTTAATATGTATTAATAATATGTTAACGGGCTAATCCATTATTTTAACAATCATTTCAGCTCTCGTAACATCTATTGCCTTTTATATTGAATTGTGGCACTACATGGTGTTGTTTGTGTTAAACCATCTATCTATAAACTCAAATTGAAATTCCAAGTCATATTGAATATATAAAACTAGCTCCTCTTCTTGAACTCAATCATTAAAAACTGCCAAAACAGTTTAGATTTCAAACATGTAGGCCTGGTGTTTCTTCAGTGTAATAGCCATCAGATAATTTTGTGGTTTTGTGTTGTTTCCATTGCATTTATTTTTGTTTTTTTTAACACGACAGCCCATCTTGCGTCAGAAGAACACACTTAAGTGCAAATGCGCCCGCTGCCTAACAATATGAATGCCATTCACATCTCCAGCCTGTAATTACAGTAGGAGAAATGAATCTGTCCAGTTATTTTTCACTCATCAGTAATACTCCTCTCCATTGTGATGGCATGGCGCTGCCCAGCAGGCCATTACTGTCTGAATGCTTTTTTTTGTTTTTGTTGTAGAACATATTGGTCTGTTATGTAGATGTAAAATAATTTAAAACTCCCCCTCACTGGAAACTGCTCCACAAATTAAAAAATAAAATATTTTGACTTCTGTCCATGTGGGGGATGTGAAATTATCATCTGTTTATACTAATGGACTGTGAGTTATTTGTATTAATTGACTGAGGGGGATAGTGGATGATTATGTTGCTATTAGGAAGGATAGAAACGGAGCAGGCCAGGCTTTTACTCTTAGGGCAAGGACGTGCTTTATTCACTGCTGACCTTGGCTGCATCTCAGCACTATGGCTTGACTCAGTATTAACCGAAAGTTTTCACGCCTATTGATCCTTCAGTCACCGTGAAGGGCAGTGTGTGAAGGTTCAGTTGGTCCCTTGAAACGACCTCTTAAATTTGGTGTGAATGTGTCTGCTTTATGCAGTCAGTGTGGGCTCTGGGCGCCAGCATTATCCCTCTTTACAAGGTGTTGGAGTAATGTTGCATCATGCTGGGCCTTCTCTGCCAGTGGCTCTCCTGTATCCATCCCCTCTGTTTCCGTTTTGACTGTCTCAACCCTCTGACTGTTTGCTCTAGGAGAGGGATCTCGCCCCGCTATTAGCTATTACACCACAGGAGGCCACCATCCGCTTCGAGGATGTGTATTTTGAATACCTTGAGGGCCAGAAAGTCTTAAATGGAGTGTCCTTCGACGTGCCTGCTGGGAAGAAGGTGGCCATAGTCGGTGGCAGCGGGTCAGGGTAGGTCAACTTTCATAGAAATACACTTACTGTCAAACCTTAAGCCAGGAGTGTGTCATCTAATTTGTGTGTGTAGTTGGTCATATCATCAGTAGACTGTGGGGGTATAACTCGCAGACAGAATGATGCTGACGATTGGTTCCACGTCTGGTTGCAGGAAGAGCACCATTGTGCGGCTGCTGTTCCGCTTCTATGAGCCCCAGCGGGGGAACATCTATGTAGCGGGGCAGAATATCCGAGATGTCAGCCTTGACAGCCTGAGGAAGGCTTTGGGCGTCGTACCTCAGGTCTGAGACACACCAATGCAATAAAATGATAAAACAAAATTTTAAAAAAATAAACAATAAAAAATAATTTTATCAGCACCACATAGATTGCTTTTCTGTATTTCGAGCTTTTTCACCACAAATGAAATGTACATGTGTCTTGTGAATAGTAAGTGTAGTATATTGGTGAGTTATTATTCATAATTGTATACAACAAGGGGGCAGCATAGAACAGTGTAACATTCATAGTTAACAACAGCATTAGAAGTAAGCTGAATTCAGTTAGGTTTTCACTGCAGTGAGCTCAGAGGCTGATCTGAACAGATGGTACATGAACAGTATTTTTGTCATTTGCGTTCTTTCTCTTTCTCCCTCCTACCCTTGTCTTAATATCTGCAGTCCTCTGTTTCTGTCTCTGCTGCAATAAAAACATTCTCTGAAGCCTCATTTTTTTCATCTAACTGTGTTGTTTTCAGGATGCTGTTCTATTCCACAACACCATCTTCTACAACCTGCAGTACGGGAACATCAACGCTACACCAGAGGAGGTGTACCAAGTGGCACGTCTAGCAGGCATCCATGATGCTATCCTCAGGATGCCCCATGGCTATGACACCCAGGTTGGGGAACGGGGCCTCAAGCTGTCAGGTTTGCTGCACCATTACGACTACTGTTTAAATATGGTCTCTCTGCACAACCAAGCGAAAGAGCTGTGTGTTTTTTGTTTTTCCCCGGATAGTATAATAAACTGGGAAAAAAAAGCGAAAAAAAAAACGCCATTCTCTCAATAACTGGCTGTTAATAGTTTAATTCCAACATAGAAATTCAGGAAGAGCTGGGAAATATATTGATAGAGTAATGTTGTTTTTTTGTGATATGAAACTAGACATGGTCTGGAAATTGTGATTATTGGTTATAATTTTCATTATAGATTGATCTGCTGATTATTTTCTCAGTCCAAAATCAAACAATTTAATATCATAAAAGCAAAAACCAGCAAAAATTAACATTTTTTTAAAAGCTACCACCAGTGAATTTTCCATTAATGATTAATCCTTTATCACAATAGGTGCTGATTAATTTGTTTTTCTGGTCTCTCAGGTTGCTTGATAAAAAAAATTTCTGAATTTGAAAAACTGTTTTAGTTGTTAAACTTTTATTAAATGAATTACCTTTTTTAGTTACCCACTCATTATCCAAAGCAGAAATAGTCCAACCCAGAATATCCTTACATAATTATCGATCATGAGGTATTATGTATAAAATGTTTGATTACGTCAGTTTTGCACAGCTAAACATCTGAAGGCAGACTTCACACCCTTGGTAATTTCTATAGAGGTATCCTCCATCTGCTGCCCAGGATATTGGGAATGGTAGTTTACAGGATGGATGTGACTGAAACATCAGCATAATAAACTGAGAGACTGCAAAATGCTAACATGAAAGATTTTAAGTTTGCATAGTTCTAAATTACGATAGACTTTCGGCATGAATATGGCATTTAAAATAGTATTTAACACTGTGATTATGAGCGGTTTTCTTCTAAAAGTAGATAACAATTAAAATTCATTCAGTAATTAAATTTGACATCCTTTTATGACATTAAGTCATTATGGGAGTTGGGGCTAATCTCGAGCAGCACCTTCATTATTTTATCATTTTCTTCTATGAAGTGTATGAACTTGGCACGTTGCCTTACAGTTATAGTTATCCTGAGTGTAGTATTTGGCTCCTAGCATCACTCTGCAACTCATTTAACCCACAGAAACCCACAGTGTGTGAGCACTTTCACTCAACATTCAAGACACAATTACTGGCAGCACAGATTTCTTTATGCGCAGTGACTGAGTGAGTGAACGCACAAAATAAAGACATGACTAACTTCTCATTAATTTCACTGCTGCTGTAGATGGCAGCTGCCAGTGAGTTTGTGAGACGAGGGGGTGTTCAGGGAGGGGGGCAGTCTGGGCTGTGAGGCTCCCAACTTCCTTCATTGCTTTTCTCCACTGCCAGCAATATTTATATCTGCTGAACGCCGCTTGCTTTCAAGAGGCCACTCACAGCTCATATGTAATAAAGGCCGAGTCAGACACAGTGGGAGATATCTTTGCGTCCTGCTGATTTTTCTTCACAATTAAATTAAAGTCTGTTCTACCAGTCTGAAGCCTGTAACATTGGTATTGTTGGAGTGTGGGCCCTCCGTTTGAGGTAATTATTTGAGGAAAAGGGCCTGAGAGAGATCTGCTGTATCTTCACATACTGTATTTCAAAACCTTTGTCGTCCGCCTGGTTTGCTTTTATTGATGACGTCCGTTGTGTTGTTTCAGGAGGGGAGAAGCAACGTGTTGCCATCGCCCGCGCAATACTAAAGAATCCACCTGTCCTCCTGTATGACGAAGCAACATCCTCCCTCGACTCTATAACAGAGGAGGTGGGCCTGACAGCGCATGAACATATACACACTGACAGACACAGGCATGCATACATAACATACCCACAAATGCCCATTCTCTGCTGCACATACAGGTTGACACCTCACCGTGTCTGCATACACATTTTAGCAGAACAAACACCCACTCAGTCACCTGCTGTGTAGGTACACAATAATTCAGCTCACTCCTGCGTCACATGCCTGCTGTGACATACACCCCCCTCTCTACACCACCTACCCCCATGTTCTCCTTTGCCACCTGCCACTGCTTTCTCCCATTTAATCTCCAGCTCAGCTTAAATTCCGCAGTCTTTGTAAATGTTACATTTAATGAGAAAGTTCAGCATGTCCTCTCTGAACTTCAAGAAAAAGAGTGGGGCAGTAGATGTGGTTGTTAATTGAGCTTCTCTGCGGCTTCTCATCATGAAGGTGTTTTTTAAATTATCATATGTAAACACTGGGGAAAAAAAAGCATATGAGGGTGGATGTCGCTGAGCAACATTGTGTTGACTTAGCTGCTTCTTCAAATCAAAGTTAAGGAGTACATTTCATATGTTTCCTGTCATTCATTCACTTTTTTTTCTGTGTTATTTTTGCAGACAAGCATTACTGCCAACCTGGGGAAGTATTTTTCTTTGGAGTCAGGGATACTCTTGTTAACACAGTGATCATTTTATTTGTCTTTGTGTGCTTCCAGAACATCCTGAGTTCGATGAAGGAGATGGTGAAGGACAGGACATCAGTGTTCATCGCTCACAGGCTTACCACAATTGTAGACGCAGATGAGATTATAGTGCTCAATGAAGTAAGAGCACATCCACTTATTTTTTTACTTGATCTCACGCCTTCCCTGATTAACATTTTCAGTTGTAATGTCAGTTTCATAAAAGCAAATTATATGACGGTTTAGAGTTTCCAAGTATAAACATGCACTGTGTTAATTGCCAATCCAATTAGATGATTTTGCATTGAGGGGAAAGATGATGACCTGCACTCTGTGTGACCTTCAGCGCACTGTATTTGCCAGCAACAGGAATTTACAAAGTGGCCTCTGTTTTTGTCCCTCTTTTATTTTCTGTTACCTTTCTTCAACGTACATGATTAAAACGTGCTTTGTTTAGCTTTTCCCATTAATTTCAGCAACAAGATACTGTTAGTACAAGTCAATGTATTATTTTCTCCATAAGGGCTCATTAAAGCAGTCAGACTCGACTGGCTGTTTTGGTCAAATGGCGTGTCTTGTTTGTCTCGGTGACTAATAATGTATGGGCCAGGTTCCCAGACACTGATGAGGCCTTATTGAGACATTTCTTTCAGTGAAGATCGCCATATAAATGGTCCATCTATACAGTTTTTGGACAGATGTGTTAATATCAGGCTGGAGGTGCCATGGAGACGAGGACAGGATTTTCTTAAAATGTGGAAACCATGAATCTTTTTGGTGCATTGTCGCTGTATTGTGCATTAGAGAAATCTCCAAGTGAAGAGAAAAATGCTGCAGCATGTAAAGGGTTGGGCTTCACGACACAGTAAAGCACAAAAAGAGACGGAGTGAAGTCAGTTATCATCTGGAAATTAAGAATTAATATGAAAGGTAACACAGGTGAAGTGACATTTTCCACCAGTGTTCGAGTCAGATAGGATAAAATGAGATGAGGTTTCTTTGAACTGCGGCGAGTGAGCCTGTGTTCTATGTTTCCAGAGTCAGATGGCAGGGATCAGAGGGTCGTGGTGAGGAGGCATGTTTGCGTGTGATGTCGCCATGGCGTTTGCTAGTGTCACCAGCAGAGGACTGCCTGGGGCGCTCATTAAAATAACGAGCGGAGGCAGTCACGTGCCTGTCTTGGGTGCACTAAAGATGATGCCAACACCTCTGCATGCTCATGGGAGGTGGGGGAAGGGGGTGCGTTCAATTGTGCCCAACCGTGTGGGAGGGATGTGTGTTTGTTGCGTGTGGATGCGCGTGTGTGTCTGCGAGGCCATGTTTTTGTGAAGGGAATGCAACAGTTGTTGGGGAGGCGGCAGGGATCCTTTTGGGGGGGGGGTCAGTGTTGTCTGGGCTGGAAGAAATGCTAACTATAGGACTCTATGTGCATGGCCCCTTCATTTTAACTCTGTTTTGCCATTTTTGTGCTAATTCACTTTTCCTTTTTTTCCTTGATTCTCCTCCTTTTCTCTGCCAGGGTAAAGTGGCAGAGCGTGGCAACCACCACACCCTCCTGAACACCCCAGGCAGCTTGTACGCAGACCTGTGGAACACCCAGAACAGCAGAGTCCTGAACAGCAGCAAGAGCTCGCCCGAGCCCCCACCTGAGCGGCTGTCCCAGAAGGAGGAGGAGAGGAGAAAATTGCAGGAGGAGATCCTAAACAGTGTGAAGGGCTGTGGGAACTGCTCCTGTTGAGAGAAGCTGACACCTCCATGTCTCTTCATCCCTCACAGAGAGTGGAGGAAGGGGGGGGGGTACATCCCCACTACCCACTCCAACTCCAGCCAAGCCTCCACCCATGTGACTGTCCCTCCCCCTCCTCATGTGAATAAAGGCCACTGCTCGCCAAAGTGAAGGAGGAGGAGCAGAACAGGGAGCAAGTGTGTTTAGCACTGGCTGGTGTCCAGAGATAGAGCTTCTGTGCCAGTTGCCTCAGCTGAAGCCAAGCGTAAGAAACCTTGTATATCACATACGTGTGTGTAAGACATCTGTTAGTCAACATGGTTGCCCCCCTCCTCCTCATTTTTGACATCAGGTTTATTGACATCTTCCATTGCACTGGAAACTGATGAGAGCACACATAATGACTTACATTTGCCTTGATGTTGACAGAAAATTTGTATTGATTACATCTTTAAATTATTTTCCAAATAGATTGAACCTATAGTTTGCCTTTTTATATTAAGGATGTGTACATTATTCTGCAACTAGGTGATCAAATTTAGAATGCAGAATTACAAAGATTGTTCTGCAGTATTGGGTTCATTTGAATAACACTATTTCATAAAGCTGATACTTCAGTGGGATTCAGTCATAATGCACAGTGCCCATGACATTGTTCTGATTTCAAATTTCTCGACAAATTAAGACATAATATGGATGTTTGGTCTCATGCATAACAGCTCTCCAGTGAATCAGCAGTATGTAAGAGTCACATTCATGTAAATATAACACCCTCAGAATGAAAAGAGGTAACTAATAAATCATGAATGGTTTTCACCACAAATGGAGCCATTTTAAAAAGCAACAACTTGAAAGCCTCCTCTGGGAACATTTCACAGTCATATCATTTAGTGTTGTTTTTGACGGGCCTCTACTAATGAAAAGTTGTGTTTAGGTTTTCACAATGCTAAGACAGCCTGTTGGATTGTATGATCAGAATACAAAGACTTCCTCCTGAAGGTTACATGTAAATGTAAATATTTAAAAACTGACAGTACATGCGTGTCCTCATTTTCTGAGGGCTTTTTGGCTATGATATGCACATTTTGTTAGGAACCTTGCTATGATATTGTATCTATCAATGAAAAATTATTAGTTGGTTGTCTTGTACTATACACACGATATAAAGCCTGGCATAGTATTATTTGGAATGTGTGAGTACATTGCAGACGGATTAATAAATGTTGGCTTTTTCTCTAAATAACAAGGTTTCCAGATGCTGTTGTTCTGATCAGATTTGGGTGATATGACCATATGTGGTGTAAGACAATAAAAAAGTTGTTATACAATTGATACCAAGGTAGCTATATCTTCATTTACCGTGTTTGTTTTAGACTGGTAGTTCCCAGCCTGAGGGTCAGGCCCAATCTAAGGGGTCAGAAGATGATTAACAAGCTAGAAAGAAAGAAACATTTCAGGCTACTAATAGGCATGACATTTATCTTTGCTATTTATTTGTTAAATGAATAGTTTGGCGTTTTTGGAGCTTTCTTGCTGAGAGTTAGATTAGAAGATTGATACCAGTCTCAAAAGGCTACAGGTAGCTGCACAGTTTTTACCTTCTCAGTGTGTTTAATTTCAATACTTTCAGAAGTCTGGAGAGGTAAAATTGGTAAAAAGTTGGACATTTTGGGTAATGTGCTTATTTACTTTCAAACTGAGAGTTACATGCCACTTGATACCACTCTCAAGTCTGTGTGTTAAATATAAAGCTACAGCCAGTAGCTGGTTAGCTTAGCCTAGCATAAAGACTGGAAACAGCTAGCCTGGCTCTTTCCAAAGGTAACAGAATCTACCTACCAGCACCTCTAAAGCTCAACAAATAAACTTAATATATTTCATATTTTCATGATCCGTGTGAAATCCTACAAAAGGGTAGTTCCATGTAAAATCAACAGATTTTAGAACATGTTCCTGACTGACCATCTTGGATTTGGTTCATTCATTATGTAAATAATATCATTGTGCCCAACCACTAATGTGCAAAATTTTTGACTCGTATCTTTTTTAGTTTCTGAGATATGAAGGCTTTTAAAAAGGGGTCATCATTGATGTTGATGTTTTTTTTTGTGTATTTCCCCAAAATCTCAAACAATTCCTTTAAATACCACATGATTTTACTTCTTCAGGCCTCTAAAAATATTCAAATCAAAAAATCTGAGAGGGTAACAAGACTATGGCAAAACCTAGTCTATGGCTGGACCGTCCTTTATCTTTTTGCTTCTCTCCTAATCTCTGTCCTCACATATACAGTATTTTAATACAGCTGAATTCCCAATAGAGCTGTTCTCATTTACATGTTTTTCTGATTCTGTTTTCAGACATTGGAACAAGTATGAAAAGTGACTGCAACGCTTCCCATTAAGACTACTTGTTAACCAGCAGTCACTTCCAAGCCATTTCCAAGCTGCTGCTCTGCACTGGTAAAATCCTGATTTTTATAACCGCAACGTCGTCTGACAAAATCTCCAAACAAATAGGTTAAAGACAACAGATGTGCTGTGATTTCAGCTATATTTACTTGTAAAATGATCACTCAGAGAGAGAGTTAGGAGCTCATTCACGCGTGCAAGCTGCCGTGCGGTGAATTGAATGAGATGCATAGAGAGGTGTGCCTGCGGAGGGAAACCCTTACCTTGCACTCGCGAGGCAATGCTGTCTTCTACGGAAAGTACATCAGGTCATCCAAAGGGTCAGGTTTGGTTGCTTTTCTGAAGACAAGTTGCTAAAGGCGTGTGAAAGGTCTGTAAATCTAGTGAAGAAGTTTCCAAATTGGCAACACTGCCTGTAAACGCCCCCCTGATGAGGAAATAGAAATTGTTCACCGCAATACATTTTGAAAGAGCAACGGTCAATGGGGAAACTCCAGCACTTGGCTGGCTGACCAATGGTGTGACCCCAGCACTCAGTAAGTCAGCCATAGACATTTGCGTTTTTTGGGTTTGCCCCGCTGTTGCGGTTCAGCCAAAAATCGCTCTTTGCTTGTCTCGCTCACTGCTCACAGAAGTCTGTGGGAAATACTGGCAATATTTACAGGATTCTGGCACAAAAATTGAGCATCTTACTTTTCGTGTATTTAAATCATTGGATTAACCAAAAACAGACGTTCCCATCTCCTTATTTTATCCATGAGGTGTCTGAATATAATCTCTAGAAATTTGATTATATCACGATACAATGTATATTGCTAAAGCAATATAAAATTACATATACTGTGATTGAAGATTTTGTATTATATTTGAGAAGTTTATACTATCTTGTACATTTAGAAATCATTCAGGCAATTTTCGGTACTTTTTCAATGCATCAAATTAATCATAATTGATATCTAAATGTGTATCTCTTGATTAATGATCAAAGGAAAATTAGGTAGAATTCCGTGTATCCCAGGAGAGCACTCAAATAGACCTTTTTAGATTTCATAGTTAACAGATTATTGATCTTTCTTCCACTGGACACAAGTGGGTATGATTTGTCATAGAAGCTGAAGCGTTAAATCCATGAGCACAATAGTGATCCTCACACTCATTGTGTTCATTGTCTGCTGGACAGAATGACAGTTGATCTGCCTAAAGAACGCTTGCAGCTCTCTGGATCCTCCTCTGGGACCGGATACATTAGACGAGACTCTCTGTGAGGCCTTTCGGCAGGATTATAATTGCAGCCGACAATAACAAAAACATTCACATAACGTGACAGACCAAGCCCTGCTGCGCTGCATAGTGAAGCCTCCACCACCTCCTGAGGAAGTCACACATTATAGATGAAAGTAGACTTTGATAGGGCCCTGCTTAAAAGGAAACCAACTGGATGATTACTGGTTGGATGGGTCTCCTTTCATGCGTCAGATGTCCAGGCAGATGAGTTGATGTTAATGGCGTTCTTCTAATCTTACCTAGCAAAAGATTATGAGACTATTCATTAGCAACTTACAACAATGTTCAGCTGCTACAGGTTATTTGCTAATTATTCAGTGAACATAATTCACTATGATCTGCTCAGGTTCTGTGAGAGAGGCTTAGATATTACACAGAGCAGAGTTTTTTGCTTTTCCTCTTCTTTGCTGAGGCAAAGCTTTGTGCGTGTGTGTTTGATATGGTCAAGGACATAACACTCTCAAGTGCTGAAGTTACTGAGCAATCCGAGATGGACCTACACAGGGAGGGTGTTTGCTTTGTGGCTATTTATGTTTAAAAAACTGAATCACAAAATCTGTTGTTCATTGACCCTTAATTGTTCTGTATGGTGTGCATGTGATTAGCGCTGCTGTGAGCTGTTTGTCTGCATGTCTTCACGAGGTAATGAGGAGGCCATCTCCTTGTTTACAATGCAGCATTCTGCAGGTGCAAAGGAAGATAGGCACACAAAAGCCTCTAATAACATCCTTAATATGGACCGCAGCAGGAGATTCAGCCCCTGATGCAAACCACAACCTTCCACTGAAGGAGAGATTTTCACAGAACATTCTACTGATGTGAAGATAGGATGATGTCTTCTTGCTGCACCCACTCTTTCAGTCTTTACGTGGCTATTTCGTATTATCCTGCACAGTGATTCAGAGATCGATTTAATATGTAGAACCTCCAAACAAGAGATACATTTCTGGTCCAGTGAAAACTCTTCTGAGTGCACAGGTGATAAGATGGGTTCAGCCACACACGTCAAATCCCCGCTTGCCATTCCGTGGCCTGTTGCTGAAGTCCACCGCGCTCTTTCTCATCAAGATAACATGCAGAGTAAGCTGGGACTCAGGGTGATCCCTCTGCACCAGACACTCAGCTCCCATCCCACTACAATGGAACTAGTATGTGGCCAAGGGCGTCTATGCCTTGATAAATATGCATCAATGCCTCAGAGAAGATGTAGTTATTTCCACCGTTTTGTGTGGGAGTGTAAATTTATGTGCGTAATCCCTGTATACTATATCTATGCTCCTGGTCAAAATGAGAATGAATATTCACACATGCGTGCACTTAGACACACACAGCTGATCCTTTTAAAGTCAATAAACACAGACATAGTTGGTATTACCGTCTCTGCACATATGCTGTGTGCTGCAGATGATGCAACCTTTGAGCAGAGCCTGGAAGATCGAGGCTACAAATGTTTAATATGTACATAAAAACATCAAGGTTAGAAGAAGTTTTGAGAAAATAATTAATAAAAATAAAAATAAAACCATATTGAAAACATCACTGTTAAAGGGATGTTTGGAAAGGCGATGGAGCCAACTAAGTTCTAAATTCTAGAGTAGGTTGTAATGAAGTGAATAAGGGTGGGTTTTAAGTCTTGATTTAAAGATTTCAACTGAACGTATTTCTTTAACATGTACTGGAAGGCCAGTCCAGAGGTGAGGGGCACAGCAGGCAAATGCTCCGTAGGCTGACTGATTTTTAACTGAAGGAATGACCAGGAGACCAGGATCGAGAGAGCAAAGAGGGCAGGCCAGTGAAAATGGTATAACTAGCTCAGATAAGTAAGGTGTTGCAAGTCCATGCAAGGCATTCTAAGTTAAAAGAAGAAACTTAAAATCAGCTCTAGCTTCTAGTAGCACAACTAGGATGACCACAGGAAAGGGCATTTTAATAATCAAGTCTGGAAGATACAAATGAATGGATTATGGCTTCAGCATCACGCTATGATAGAATAGGTTGGCTTTTAGCAGTATTATGAAGATGAAAAAATGCTGTCTCATTAATAGCCTTGACAAAAATCACTTAAAGGTTTTTGTTGCTCAAACGCTCAGAAATAATACAGCCATCAATGTTAACACTCAAATTCTCAAATAATATATATATTTGGCTGGTCTAACAACTAACAATTCCAACAGAATGTTCATACCCAGCCATTTCTTTTAATTTCTGATAGGCCTCTAAATTTAGGAGTTGGGAGAAGTAATTTGGCTTTACAGGTACATATAGCTGTGTATCATCAGTGTAGCAATGAAAACTAAGACCTTATTTGCAAGTGATGTCAACAAGGGCAAGCATGTAAATAGAAAAAAGCATAGCGCCAAGGACCGATCCCTGGGTTACACCAAACTGACTTCAGAAAATTCAGAGATTGTATTGTTGTAAGTCACATGTTGAGTTTTGTTTGATAATTATGAATGAAACCAATATTCTTCTCCACTCAAGTCAAGATGCAGCAACAATGACGTTAGTCAGAATCAACAGTAATTAGGGGATAACCGACTACTCTGGTCAAAGCAGTTTCAGTAGTATGACAGGACTGAAAGCCACATTGAAAATTATCAGTAAGACTGTTGTTTGATAATGGGCAGTAGGCTAATCAGCGACACCCCTTTTCAGGTAATTTCGACATACACCGGTGTTGTGGCTGATGATGTATATACAGTATATATACAATAGATACATATATATATAGTTGTTGCTGTATTTCAGCTGCTCCCGTTAGGGGTCACCATCGGCATGTTTGATCGGCATAGGTTTTTACACCGGACGCCTTTCCTCCCCAATCCAGGAAATATATATATATACTTTATATGTACATATATCCATATATATAGATATATATACACACAGTATATATCTAGATATATAAATACTGTATGTGTAATTATATAGATTGTGTAAAAGGAGGAATGGAAATTGGTCTATAATTATTCAGAATTTGCAGATCAATTTTAGGTTTTTTAAGTAGCACTTTTATAATGGCAGTTAGAAGAATAGGAGAAAACAGGAAAACAGAAAACAGGAAACAGTTGCTTAAAATGATTAGACGGTATACAGTAGGGTCTAATATGCAGGTTGTAGGTTTGGAAGCAGTTACCAGGCTGGTAAAGGCCTCAGGGGAAATTATTTCAAACTGTGAAAGAGTGCAGTTGATCTGAGTCACAGTGCCTGCATTCATTAAAGTATTGGCGAGTTCATAGCTATCATTCTGAGAGGAGTGTTGATCAGTGATTTTATCTCTAATTGAGTCAATCCGATTTGTGAAGAAATTCAGAAAATCATCAGCATTGAACGAACAGCCACTGGAAGGGGTATTCCGTGTAAGTTTAGCAACAGTGTCAAACAGAAACTGTAGATAATTTTTATTAATGCTAATCAGTTGAGAGAAATATGCTGTCCTAGCAGCTCATTATAACTGGTCATGCATTTTTAAGACTCTTTTGAAACCAAATTATCATAAAACTTTCTAAAAGCTAGGTGCGCCAGGTGTGTATGGCGCTGCAAAAAATCCCAGAACTCTAGCTCTGTATTTGTAGCTCGTAAAACTTTGAAACTGGATCAAATGCCTGAGGGTGAGGCACCGTTGAGGAGGATTCGTGGGCTTGTGCCGGTCATGCCCTGTCATTCAGTGGTGTCTTTAAGACTTTTAGATTGGTTCACATGAATAAGTGTGAACCTGCGTGTACATTTCAGGACTGCTGTTTGAATCAAGCTCACCGCATCTCATACAGGGCTGACAAATCAGACCAAATGGCCCATTGTTAGACTGTTTGGTCAGGCACAGTGATGCTAATACAAAGACGGATGCATGCAGGTTACAACTGTCATAATCTTATTGGAGATTTCACACCGACTGTCAGACCTGGTGAGTGTCACAGGCTGAAATTTCAGCATTAACATTCTGCTCTCAACCCTCACCGCCTTTAATTTTACATGGGCTTGAATGCCAGATTTACCTCCTGTAGATTAGGTTTATTTAAACTTTAAACTGTGTTACGGAGAACGTGCCCATTTATCACGTTTTATTCAGACTAACTTTTCAGCTGCTCAGCCTGGAAAACCTATGTTAGTATATTGTAAAACATTTTATTGTTGTGCTAGATCTGTCAGTCTATTCTATACTGGCTTGTCATATTTTCCAGTACATATCCTTACCTCGACATTTAACAATTTTGCTGAACTTCATGTTCAGCCTTGACATACCTTTGTCACAATTGGTCACAAACATCTTTCATGACAGAATATTTTTCAGAAGTCCTACTGCATCTAAAGCATTTGACTGAAACTCTGACTAAAGAAAGTACCTAAATCAACCAAACTGACCGAATAACAAATGCCCGGTAGAGTTTTTGGTCAGGTAGCATAAACTGACCCAGTTATCTGCAGTGAGCCCTTGTTTTAAACTTTATTTAGTTATTGAGACAGGACTTAAAATCATGAAACATTTGAACAAAAGTAAATCAATATTTTCTATACTGTAAAACAAGTACATTCAATATATTATTTACCTTGTCAGCAATATGACACAACAGTTCCTGTTTTACAATGTAACAATGAAAGAAGAACAACATGTAAATGACTCACAACATAATCCTGGAAATCCAAGTAGAAGTATCTCCGAATTTGCAGTATTAAAACCCAGACACACGGACAGTACGATGAAGTCACTCCACATCTGTGTAAAAAGAATGTGGACCTGTAAAACTTCCAGCTGTCCGGGTGTTGAATTAAGAGAGCTTGTTAGTGAAACTGTTTCTCTGAAATACAGAATTGCAATCATTCTTTCTTTGTGATCACTTCATAACACCCCCCCCCCCCCCCCCCTAATTTACACTATAGTATGCTTTTTTTCAAATATTCTGTGAATTTATTATACAGTTCTTTTAACTATGAGTTTGTGTGTTATGTTTTTGAGACTTTGTAAAGAATATACACACTAGGCTTGAGGAGAAATCACAGGTTGTTGATCTTGCATAAACAGTTTTTTTTGTTATTTTGTGTAAAAGCAGTTTAAAAAAAAAAAGCTCTGGAATTATTTTTGCACTACCTGGATGAAAAAGTAAAATTAATATGGTAAATGAAAAATAGTAGTTTAAATCTTAGGTTTTAAATCAAGGTTATATTTTCTTTTACAGCACCATATTTAAGCCATTCTTTTGTGCTGTGTTTCTTACATTCAAATATCTTTAATTTAGTTTCATTTTAAAGAGAGTGTGTGTGTCATTCATTCATGAGGATGCTAATATCTTTAAAATAGTATATTATGTCACATTCATGACATAAAGACAGAGATGTTATTTTTCCCATAGGTTTACAGTTGATGTATTGAGTTAGATGATATGAAACGTGGTATAACATTTCCTACAAGAAATATTATGACCCCCTTTCTGGTAATGGCATTACCTTTGGTGATCAATGCTTTGTATTAGATCAATCCTGAATTGCTGCCATCTTGACAGGTAAGCAACCCTTTTCAACTCTTAACTCAAACTTTTCAACACACATGTTCATTGTATTTGTATGCAACATTTAAGCTTCAGTACTACATTTTATAGCTGAGCTAATTATCTCACATTACGTTTATTCTGCAGTAGTGATTACCTCTGTTTACAGGAAAGACATGAAGAAACTCAGTAATTATACCAGCATGAAAATATTCTGCTCTTGTCAGCTTTGAGTTTTGTTTTCTACTTGCAGTGCTCAAGAGAAGCTGTGAGCCAATTTGTCACTTCCCTAAAAACCTGTGTAATGGTGACTGCGGTTGAAAAAAAAAGGAATAAGTAACAATAAGAAAAACAATAAGCGGATCAATCGATAAGTCGATCCACAAAGAAAATATGTGCAACAATGACATTGACTGATGAGTCATTTAAGTCAATTTTTTAAAGAAAAAAAATGCCAAAAACAAAAAAAGAGGGACTGATTTCAGTTTCTAAAATATTAAGATTTTCAGTATTGGACCTTTATGATGAGGAAGTAATTACCATTAGACTGCTGGCCAGAAAAAACACAAGCTGTTTAAATATAACGTCAACCTTAGCTTTCTACTTTCTGACACTTTTAGAAGAGTAAATGATTCATTGAAGAAATAATAGTCAGATTAGTCAATTATGAAAATAAGAGTTAATTGCAGCCCTCACTAATACCTTATGGTCTAGGGTTTTGTCTGTAAACTATCAGAGAAGAGATTTAAAAAAAAATGTCAGTCACAAGTTCTCAGAGCCCTAGGGAACGTCTTCAAATGTCTTGTTTTGTCAGACCAGCAGTCCAAAACCCAAAGATATTCAATGTACGATGAAAACAGAGAAAAACACTACATTTTAGGAGCTGAAACCAGCAAATATTAATCATTTTTTTATGGATAAGCCATCACTCTATTAACTAAATTACTTATTATTAACATTCTGTCAACTAATCGATTAACTAATTGTTTTAGACTCTATATTCAACTTCTAGAGCTGGAACAATTAAACAAATGACAGAAAATGAATCAGTAACTGTACGGGTAACTAATGAATCATTTCAGTCTTAACATTTGCTGGTTCCAACTTCTCCTTTGTGAGGATTTGATGCTTTTCTTTGTCATATATGATAGTGAACTGTATATCTTTGAGTTTTGAACTGTTGGTCAGATCACAGAAGCAATTTGCATTTGTCACCATGGGAGCTGGGAAATTATACAAGGCATCTATCACTATTTTGTGACATTATATGATTAGTCGTGGGAATAATCAGCAGATTAATCAGTAAAGAATTATACCATGTGCTGTACATCTATGAAATGGAAGCACTGTTTTTTTTTCTTTTCTTTTTTCCCCGCTTGTGTGTACAGCCCTGCCCTCCATTGACTATAATGTTTACAGCAATTCAGTCTGGGGTGAAACACTGTGAGGTCTCATATGACATAACTGTGCATTGTAACTTCAGACATGTGACAAGATCAGCTGACCACGAAGTCGCTGTCTCTTTGATACAAATTTAACTTTTTCATTCAATCGGTTATTCAGCGATTTGCCATTGATCTCTCCGTTTTTACAGTTTGCAGATCCGATTCATGTCGAGAGAGAGAGAGAGAGAGAGAGAGAGAAAGAGAGAGACCCTCAAGTCTATCCAAATATTGCTTCCAAGTCCGGTAAGTGTTATGAGTGGGCCTATCATCCAGCATAGGCATACATGAGTAGCCTATTCATTATTCATGTCATTGCAGTTGCCCTGTTATGATACAGTCCTATTTGGAGTGGGCTACCTGATTTGCTCAGCGCGTCCGTCAAAGCAGTGCGTGGCCCTGCGTCGGGGCTGGCTGTGCGCGCTCATAGGTCGGACCGAGAAGAATCGGAGGGGGGGAGCAGGGAAAGTACGCGCCTACGAGACTGCGCGCCGCAAGGAGGGGGAGAGGTCCAGCTGCAAAAAAAAAAAAAAAAAAAAGAAAAAAAAGAAAAAAAAAAGAAAAAAAAACAGAAAGAAAGAAAAAAAAGAAAGAGGGAGAGAAAAATACGCCGTGACAATGGCAACATCAAGCATCTCGTAAAAGGTAGAGAACAGGCGAGGGGGCGCCGCGGATCGGGAGTTTGAGAGGCGACGGCCCCTGTTTGTCCTGCGAAAAGGCGGCGATATTAGGACATGCTGGCTGCTCCTGTAGCGCGTTTCCTGGAATACGAATTCTTCCGTAATTGAAAATGGAGCGGCGGGGGAGAGGAGAGTCGCGCTGTCTCCATCATTGAGAGGCGCGTCCACCTGCTATTACTGGAGGCCCGGGCTGCTGCTGCTGCTGCTGCTGCTGCTACTGCTGCTGTTGCCGCCGCCGCCGCCGCTGCTGCTGCTGCTGCTGCTGCTGGTAGTGGCGGGGAGGGTGGGTGGGGGGAACATGCAGGGAAAGTGCTTGCATTTCGGGGGAAAGACGCATCTCTGATCCTGCCCAGAGCAGCTGAGAAGGATCCCATTGCGACGGGGGAAAAAAAACGCAGTTTGGGCGCATACGCCGTGGAGGTAGGCAGTGGAAACGTTATTATGCTGCTATTCAGCGTGCCGTCTGTATTTGAATAGGGAGCGAGCTCTATTAGGTATGCACATGACAGCTTGATTTATACACGCTCTGATTTATATCCCTGCTTTCCCTGATTTGATCTGATCGGACATTTTATTCAAAGGGAGAACACACCAAGCATGCGGTGTAGTAGCAGCCCTGCCTCCTTGGGACAGCTGTCGTAGCCTACATTCATTCGTCTCTGCTCCATCGATTACCCATTCCCTGCGAAAAATACCCCCACTTATTCAAAGCACAGGCTCTGACCTATTCGCTTTAGGCGCAGAAATGCAACACAAATACAGATGCCACGTGTGGTCGTTCGTATTGAAGCCAGCTACCTTGCACTGTTTGCATGTTTTGAAGACAAACAGTGGCCTGTGGACGTCATTTTGAATCAACGTTATGCATCCCGAGCAGTGCTGCCCCGAAATGGATAAGGAATGAATAGAGGGGAATAATCTATAGTCCAAACTAATGAATGATTCATGAATGGGCTATTGAAACCCAATGGGATAACACATCCTCTTACAGCTAGGCCCCTCCACACTGTGATATGGCGAATAAATGATTCATAAACGCTTCATAAGCACAAATTCTTAGAATTGGCCTAAACATCACGGTAGCAGGGCAGGCACAGGTGCACCGAGGCATGTGTGAATGCCTGCACTGTGGGGTCACTAGATCAGTAGCGTACTGTGTCTGTGCTCCCCTTTAAGGATGCCTCATGACAGATGTTTACTGGGTGTCCCAGTCAGCCACACTGCCAGCCCGTGAACCGCTGCCCATAATGACTGCCTCTGTGCTGTGGTTTTGTGGAGGTGTTAGAATTAGTTGTTAACTTTGTTTGAAATAGGATTTTAATTGGATTAAATTTTAACGAGCTAGAAATTTGCCTGGCTGATGTTTATTGGAATGGCTCTCGAGATGGGATTTTCAGATAAGAACTTGGTGAATTTATTGCCATAATTAATGATCTGCATAGCGCACAGTTATTGACCAGACATGCCTTGCTTGGATTTATGTTTTGAAGCGTTTGTAGCCCATTTGACAGGTTGCCTTTTGACTTTCCAGCATGACCTGGGCACTGGTTGGAATATTTGCTTTAAAATAACACGTAATGTTAAACTGACAGGTCCAGGGGGCAGTTACAGTGAGCTGTTATAATGCCTGTCGCTGCCCTCTCCCTGTCTAATGTGAAGACAGCAGTGGAAACCAGATGGAAGGCCATGCATTGATTGAGTCTAAGAGAGCCTATAAGAGGGCCAAATTGAGTTGACACGTTGATGTGGGTGTCATTATCATGTGTGACGGCACAGTGTGCCATTGGGCCCGAGGCTACATGACGTGTGGAGGGAAGAGGGCCGTCTTGCTCTGGTCGCCTGGCCTTGTTTGAAGATCACAGATGCAGAAACTAACAGGAGTTATCATATCAAACTGTGTCTCCACTCTGTGATGTGCCACCAAGCCCGCCATGGAGGATTGTCTTTACAGCATTTGCCATTCACATCTCCCCCTGATCAGTCTCATTGCTTTTGCTAAAGTGTCATTCCCCGTTCAGTTTAAATTGGGTGAGAAATTGAGCCCAATGACACATTTCAACGCCATGGCTCTGTTCCACAGTAGCAAGGACAGCGCTGGCAGGTTTCCTGAAAATGTGTTTAAAATGCTATCTGAGTGTTATGTTGCAGCAATAAAACCAGCAGCTTGTGTACATAGTCTCTTATCTGCCCCTGCCCATGTGTGCACTGTGGCTTCTCCTCTGCTTCAGCCTTAGGCACATGTGTTGGGCCTCTACTACCATATCTGTCGAACGGGAGAGAGTCTCAATTATACAGAATGAACCGATCCCCATCAATCACCATGCTTCGGATTAATATTTTACACCTTGTATGTTCTCATCACTCTAAAGCAGAATAAAGATGAGGAGCAACTACCAGGATTCAATACTGCTGTACCGCAAACATTTATTTTGCATGATTGATTATTTTTTAGTGATTTGGTGTTCCCACATTGCTTGTACTACATCTTCTGAATTTAAAAATAAAAGGATACAGGAAAGAACATCTTGTTAAGCCCACAGAGATGGCTTTTCTTGCCTATATAGAGCCCCGCTGTGTTTAGTGTCTGGAGCGCTGCAGTTTTCTCTGTACATTCTATTGCTACAGTATGGGAGCACCTTGGCTCTGTCCTAGCCTATGTAGAAACATGCTGAGCCTATCAGGACTGATGGTATGTTTAAGCACACTGTGTTTATGTCAGGCTACTGTATCCAGAGGCCCGCTGCGTCGACCCCAGCTCCGCATTTGGGCTGTGACATGCCGGCTCTGGCCCGGCGGAGGCAGTCCTTTTCTGTGCCGCTGCTGCTGCTGAGGTCTGTAATTAAAGGCAGAGGTAAGTCCAGGGGAGAAGGCTGGGCTCTGATTGCTTTTCATGGCCGCGAGGAAAGAGCTGCAGCATGTCCCGAGGGACTGAGGCGCTGCTGAGCTTTTGCTGTCTGCTCTGCCCCCCAGACGAGAGTTGTTCCAGGAGGACACACACATTTGTACTCATACGCTGCTGGCATACTCATGTGCACACATGTAAACATACTCAAACACAGCCTGCTGCACGCACGCACACACGCACACGCACACGCACACACGCACACACACACACACACACACACACACACACACACACACACACACACACACACACACTCTCTGTGGCTGAGAGAGGCAAAAATTACATCTGTAGCTGACAGGCAAACTGTGCTAATCTACTTTAAAGAATGCCCCGTTTTAGAAAATATGTGTCAGTAAGAGGCGTGAGGCGCTGAGACATAACTGTTACAGTGCATTCATGTAATGAATTAAAAAACGCCCAATCAGAAAGACATTAAGGATCTCTCCCTCGATTGGCTGCTGGTTGGCATTGACAGAGCAGTGGATGTGTGATTGAAGCTGAGTATGGATGTGAGCAGAGGCTGCCTGTGGTCGTCTTGGACCAGCGCTCTTCAAGGGGAGCTGTGCCGTCCCCCCTCGCTCTCTCTCTCTCTCTCTCTCTCTCTCCCCTCCCTCCTCCCTCCCCCAGCAGCAGCCAAAGTGATGAGGGCTGCTCTGCACTCTGAGCGGCCTGGCAACCGTGGACATGCTCACATATAGGATCTGGGTGGGCCCCCGCGTTTTTCGGGGAGAAAATGGTCTCAGCGCTCTCCTCTCTGCTTTCTGTGGATTCAATCAAGACAGCCGAGTGGTTAAAGTACACTGAGGGTTTAAACCATCGCATGCCTTACAAGTCCTATCAGAGAGAATCAGGTGGAAGGAAGGAGCAAGAGTACGCTGAGGATAGGAGGTTTAAAAAAAAGAGAGAGACGAAAGCAGTTGGATGCTACTTGAATGCCAAGTCCAGCCACGTTTTTGCACCGTGTTCATGAATTAGTTCTTCCAGGGTAATTAAAGTAATGCATCAGAATTTCTGCCGTTAACAAATAAAAGTCCAATTAAACTTGGGTCTATTAAACCAATTTCCACGTTGCCAACTTGATCTCAATATGTAGGCTGGTGGCCACTGGGACCAAGAGCATGCGGGCTTGACGTTCATAGCTCATTTCCTGCTTCCACATCAGACCCTTATATTACAGATGGATAGATAATGTGAAATTTCCCCTGTTCTCTTCGCACTCTCCCGGGCCCCCTTGTATTTCAACTTGTGGGACTTTTGAAACAGATAGTGAGATGTGATGCTGGGAAATTTGAGAAGGAGCCGAAAGAGGTGGGGATTTAATGCAGTGGGCACAGGTGCACTGACATGAATGGTGTGAAAGCGGCATATTCACAACTTGACTCGGGAGGGAGGAAGCTATATGATGGGGCTGGATTTTAATTGGTTTCACACAGTGTGCTCCCATGTATTGTTGCTTTTGTTATGGCACACACAGTGGCAATAACAGCACTGGTTTTTGTTATATAATAACACTAATAGATTCATCGCCCCTTGTCTAATTTGAACATGTTTTTTTTCTTTTTTTAATTCTTCATGTTGGATCCGGAGGAGCTGCATATCCATGTTACGCTGGACGTGTATACTGTCGGGGTCCCGAACGCTGATATAATAAGCCACCTTCATTAGCTTTATCTTTGATTTGGTGGATGGGGTGGGGGGTGGGGTGAAAATGGGTAGGTTGTGAGAAGGGAAAAAACAGAGGAGCGGCAGAGGAGGGGGGTGGGGGGGGTGGACATGGTGGGAAGATTAGAGGAAGGGTTGGACAGACAGAGAGAGTGGACAGAAAAAAGGGAGAGACATAGTTACTATTGGTGGCGGGGGTTCAGGGTGCGTCCTCCCAGCACAGCCAGTTGGAACAAACAAACAGTCGTGAGACAGACAGTGTTGTTTCTAATAGGAGAGAAGCTCGCTGTGCCCTGGATGTTTCCCTGCACCTTTCATTTTCTAAATGCTGTTTTGTCTGTTCGCCACTTAACAAGCCACCAGTGCCTCAGAAAGGAACCATGCTTTATTTGCTGCTGTACATAATTACCAGTCATTCAAGACTGGCTTGTTTGCTACTCTAAACGATGTTGTGAATTTATGTACAAATAAGAGACAGGCTATATTTTGCTGTAAATCTTTTCAAAGCGTACAAGTTGAGTGTTTAAAATTTATTGCTAGTGTTCGGTCTAAGATTTGTTGTAATTCATTTCACTGTAATTGTGCTGCTGTTTGTGGAGACTGTGCCATTTGTGCCCTAATCAAACATTAGTGATAATTGAATCGAATAGCTATTTTATCATACGTTGCAGCTGATGCAGAGAGCAGAATGACAAAAGCCTGCTGGGCAGATGCAATAGTCTTCCTGTCTGATACAGCCAGCTGACGAATAACGCTTTACTTTCCATTTACCTTAGCGCGCCAGAGGCAAAACATAATCCATGTGTGACACATCTAAGCAGAAGTCAAATGAGAAATGTTTTTGAATATCTTAACGCAGAGAATGTGAATTGAATTGCATACATGAATTTCAAGTTGGATTTGACCCTGATCCGTTGGATGATGTTGCAGATGATACAACAGCATGACTGCTATTCTACTACGGGTAATAATTATAATCATTCACAGCTAGTGGTCCTTGTCACAGGAGTGGGGCACAATGGAAATAATAATTAGGACTTCTCATTTCAGATGCATTGCAGAAGAGTGTATCAAGTGTGTACTGTAGCTCTTTGACTTCTAGGATGTACAGCTGTGTGTATACTTGCTTGTTTCCCTGTGTGTGCTAGCTCCAGCACGCCACAGTAAGAATATCTGCTGGCTCTGGGTTTTCCTCAGCTTTGCGACTCCTGCTATTGCTCACACAAACACTCACATTCCCGCGCACACACGCGCATATATTTTACATCATGACAGTGACCCGGTCTTTGCTGTCATAAACAAGTAGCTAATTGTAGCATAAAGAGACACGAAGGGCCGGGATGCCGGCTTCGTATTTATTCTGGGCTCGCCCCTGATAGCAACACTCAGTGACGTACTGAAGCCCTGTCATGCGCAAATAGACATTTTTCAACTCCCTATCTCTTAGTGCTCTTCTAACCCATTTCCCCAAGTCATCATTCAGAGACACTGTCAGAATACAGCCCAGATATATCACAGTTGAGCCAGTAAAATGTTCTCCAGAAGGAGTCAAATATGCACCTCAGCGTAGCCGCCGCTGATAAAAGAGCTAATTCATCATTTAGTCACACAAAGCCCGAGAGATTCTCTGTAATATTTTGTATACTGCTGGAATTCAGGAGATCTGTATTTGCTGAATTATTTCTAGGCTTTCTGTGTGATGCCAGAGTTGGTCAGTTAGAATATAGTAGCAAACTGAATATTTTGAGGGTTTTTGACTCTTACAGCAGAAAAAAACGATGTCACCTTGGAATCTGGGAAATTATAACTTTCTGACATTTTATAGACCCAAGTTAACTAATTAATAAAAAAAAGAAAAATAATTATCAGCTTAATTGGTAATGAAAATAATTGATGGTTGCACCCTAGTTAAAACAAAATTCAACTCTGGATTGGTACAATTGGTAAAAATCAAAAGATAGCCAACCCTAATAAATGCTATGGAGGTGTTCTATGGACATGCTGTATTATCTGAAATGCATACTGGCACTCCTGCTGCCAATGTATAATATTTTAGAGAGTATGAGTGTAGAAGCACTCACTACTACGGGTGACTGACTTGAGAGAGTAACTTGGTTAAGTAAGACATTGTTATTTGGGGCGAGTAACCATGTAAATTACCCATTTAGCATTAAAAGTATATTCCCCTACACTAAGTAACATGTGATACCCGTGTATGTGCTTACTCCTCATCTATAGTGTCCACTAATATTAATTCCAGTGTGAGTGTTTCTTTTGCCGTTTCTTTAACTGTTACGATATGCCCATGTTTCTGTCACTATGGGCTAAATTCTCTGGGAGCATTGCAGCACCAGGTATTTTCCTTTTATATTCAAATGACGTTGTGTATAACCTGCTCCTCTTAGATCTGTCTCTGTGGTGTGTATATGTGCTTGTGTATGATTGGGCCTTTTTGACTTTTGTGTGCAGGATTTGGGATTTGCTTATGGTTTATTTATGCAGGTAATTCCATTGAGAGAAACTCTTTGTCAGGGGAGAGCTAGTGTACAGTCTGCATGCATACTTTATAGCCATATGATCTAATAGGTTTAAAACTCACAATCAAAGATGTATGCTGCTGCAGTGTTTTTGCTACAGTGATGAGGCCTCTGGAGAGGTGGGTTAGGTACCTATGTGCATAGTGTATGTATCACGGTGTGTGTGTGTGTGTGTGTGTGTGTGTGTGTACATATGAAGTATCTGTTTTGGGGGCAGCCAAGGCATAGAGAAGCCCTCTGTGCTGACTGTTCATCCCAAGGTACACCGAGTCTACCTGGACTCAGTAACCTGACAGAAAATTAGCACTAACAAACACCCATCTGTCTCTCTCTCTTATATTCTTACAAATCTGCCCACAACTATTGAGACTCTACAGTGAATGCGCTGACAGTCTGCCAAGCGCTTGGAAATATGAATGTGTATGTACGCATGTGCACATGCTTATTTGGCCCCCTGAGCTTCTATGTGGGCATGGAAGTTTGTTTTTGTGTACGCACGAGTCAGTCCGCTTTCATATAATAATACAATTATTTTTCCCCATCTCTCGCTGTACAGAAATGATAAGAGTGAACACGTTTATTTGGATAACACCAAGTGCCTACAAGGAACACATATTCAGAGGACAAAGGCACCATTGTCGCGAGAGAAGTAAAAATTTTTGTAACAATTTACACTTTGACTCCATCTCTGGGGGCTTTAGGAAATGTTAATTTAAGTTCCCATTATAAAATGTATTTAAGTCAGACTAAGAATTAATTCCATTATTCTAGGAGGCAGCTGGGGCTTTTGTATCCGTCGAGACGGTTTGCAGCTCCCTCCTGAGACCTGTGGGTTTTCCCATCACTTTTAAAATCAATTACCTTTCTACCTCCCTCGCCTCTCCAACTCTCTCTAAGTACTCTCCTCATGTTCTTCATTAGAAAACCCACCACTTCACCTATAGCTCACTATGAACACCTCAACCGGAACTCTGTGTATTTTTAAGTGTTCGTGGCACATTTGAGTGCCTCTCTCTGATTTATGTCTTACACAGTTGTGGATAGCTGTAGGCATTTTGCAGAATGTTCTCAGCCAATGTTTTCGCCGTATCTAGACAATGTCGCTGCATCAGATATAAATAGGAAGAGAACTTGTGGCTGGCTAAGACCTGTTAGCCCTATGTGACAGTAAAGCCATAACAAAGACCCTGCTGTACTGCTGCCGAGGAGTGGCTGCAGCCCTTAGGAGAGATCATGTTATTCTCCCTTGTGCGCCATCTCACAAACATCTCACCGCACTGAGGGGAATAAGCATGGATGGGCTTGACGGCTGCTTCCTATTTTAGTCATCGGCAGGTAGGCGGATGAGTTGAACTGCGGAGGATCTCTGTGCAGCGAAGTCTTCGTCTAATTAGTTTGTCTAATTATGTCTTTGTGCTGGAAATTTCTCAAATTAGTGGTATCGTGCAGAATGTGAGCATGCTCATTATGGTTGTCATGAGAATTGTTGCGGTGGCTGGAGGAGAGAAGAGAAAGGGAGAGGGAGAGAAGGAGTGTCATTGGAACCAAAAGCTCTCAATGGTCAAAATCCCTTTATGAAATACAAATGTCTTGTATTGGGAGATGTGGCGACCAGCTTCGTCCCAAGAATTCACAGGGAAAATGCTACGTACACCTGTGAAACACTTGACGCCCCTCCCCTTAATCCCTGTGAAGGGGGTGCAAGGGAGGTTGTGTGTGTGTGGGTGTGTGTGTGTGTGGGGGGGGGGCTGTCTGACAGCAAAAAGGTCTCCTTTGATTTTTCCCTCCTTGTGCGTCAGCTGCACAAGTGTCACAGCATCACGGATGTAAGTGCCTCACATGGAGACACTTTTTGATTTTCCCTCCTTCTGAGGTGCCACCCCCTCTGGCCATCACCCATGACTTCGAGCTGTCCACCAAGTGAGGACAAGCCTCCTGGATCACCTGCCAGTGACCAAAACATTCCCCTCCCTCCTTTTCATGGCCTCTCCTCTTTCTTTGCTTCTCTCCCTCCTCGTCCCTTCCCTACATCTCTCTCTCTCTCTCTCTCTCTCAGTCTCTCTTTACCTCTATTTCTCTCCCTCTCCTTCCCCCACTCCTGGGCCTACAGTAATTGGTATTCCGAGTGGCAGCTGGGATCCATACAAACACAGCAGACAGAGGGAGAGAGCGAGCGAGGCAGAGTGTCTGTGTACGAGAGAGAGAGAGAGGGAGAGACATGGAGGCAGGGAGAAAGAGAAAGCCAGCAAGTCAATACGCTGGTTCATTAGAGCACTGAGTCACAGTGGCCGCTGCCTCGTTTGTTTGTGTTTGTCCAATACTCTGTCTTAAGCAGAGCCCATCGCCTCTGTCCGCTCACACTGGCAAACCTGACAGCAACACACCCCAGGCTGCCTGGTCGCCTGTGATATGGGCTTTTCTGTGCCTGTGAGTATTTGGACATACCGGCTTATGAAATAATTACCAAATCAATAGCTATGAATTAAGCAAAGCAAGGCCTTTTTCTCCCGATTCCCGCCAACACAATTCCAAGTTCATGTCTAGAACGGGGCCAGTATGGAAATTGGCATGATATATATATATCTGCTCGCCTGTATGTTATTCCATAATCATGCCTTGATTGAGTTATAGTCTTCATGACTGACTATATGTCAGCAATATGGGATATTTTTGACTGGATTAACCGAGAGGTTGATGAGACTTGCGGTGACAAAAAATAACAGGTCTGGTTATAGATGACGATGTAAAGAAGATGCCAGTTCTCAGAAATGGAGAGACGAGAAAAAAAGAGAGAGGCTCCATTAGGAAACAAAAATAGGATTCTGCAGTTATTGAAAATATGAAAGTGGATGTTCCAAAAAACAAGAGGGGAGGAGTGTTCTCTGGTCATGGCGAGCTGAGAGCAGACCACTTGTCAGAATATTGAAAGAGAAAGAGAGAGGCAGGTTAAGAGAAAGGTCTAAAATGACCTGTTCCTCTCTTCATGGCCTGTTTATTTTGGAGGAAATAGTAATATGACGGTGGCTGTGTGGTTGTCTGGCCAAAGCTGCTGGCTCCCAGGGCCCTCATGGTGCACAGTGACCTCTCATTACCACTGCTTGAGGGAGCGTGAAACGGAGGAGATCACTCCAAAGGGCAGCTGTGTAGATGCGCCTAACCTTTTAAACCATTGGAATACGTCAACCATACAAATAACTCATTAACCTTATCCATTTAAATGAAAAGCTCCTGCTTTTATCAAACACCCCCTTCTTCTCTCCAGTATTAGATTTGTTTAATTGGCCATGGCACATGATGAAAATGGCAAGCCCCTCTGCAATGTGGTGTGGTCAAGGCAAGCCATACAGCAGGGCAATAGGGATTTGGGCCCCTTTGGCCCGGACTCTTAACGGAGCTGGTTTAAGATTCCGGGGGAGGGAGAAGAGAAATGGAGGGTTGTGGAAGTGATAGCATGTTAGTATGTGTGTGGGTCTGTTGTTTAGGAAGTGGCCTCCAGCTCTGTACAGAAGCACAGGAGGGCATTGATTGGAGGAGCTCAATAGCTCGGGCCTTTTAATCACCTCGCTCAGCGGCTGCATTGTCCCACAGGCCCAGAGAATATGCACTGCTAATACCCCTGTGCATATGCACACAGCCACTGGCTCCCAGGCCTCTGCAGCCCCTCACAGACCCACACAGCCACTAATCAATAGGCCTGATTACCTACAGGGAGCCAGACTGGGCTTTGTTCTCATTTGTCCACAGGAAAGCTTGCCCTCCTTCCCAAGCATCTTGCCAACCTCTCCCTTCGTTTAGACGCAATATGGTAACGTTTAAAGACTGCGACTGTGAAATTTGACCTGCTGCACCTCGACTCGGATCTGCCGGTGTCAAACGACTAAGTACTTGTTCTGGGAGTCTAGAATAATTGTTCTGTTCTGACCCAGTTGTAAAGACAACATTTAGACTTACACATCAGGCTTCTAAAACTGGCATTTCCCTCACTCTCACTCTCTGTTTTGCACTCTGTCTTCATCTCCTCTCTCTCTCCCTCCCTCAATCTGTCTCTCTGCCTGCTTGGCTGTCATGTCTCTTTATACTGTTTAGAAATGCTGTACATTGTGTTACAGGGTTGTGACTGATAGCCTGCCAATTTCAGCTGTGGCACATCAGAGAGGCTAACAGCCCCCCCCCTTCCTGAAAACAGAGAGGCACACATTAAAGCCGTGACAGTGTGTTCCTTTTTCTGCTCTCACTGATTCCATACTGCCTGATTAAGTGTTTTACAGGAAAGCTGTGTTTTTATTTATTATGGGTGAAGTCCAGTTGTAACACTGTGGGCAAAACTGCAACATACAGGAGAGTCTACGTGCAAGAAAACACCGAAACTCCCTCCCGGCGTGGTTTGTGTGTTGTAGATGTGCTGCGGCTTCACACGAGCAATAGACATGAATTATTGTTCTCTCTCATCAGAGATTCTGAGGCCATTTATATTTCCATCTGCGCAGCCTATCAATAAGCCTCTAAGCCGGGTTTCAAAAACTAATAACATCAATGACTTTAAAAGGGAAAACAAATATCAAAGGAAGGCGGCATATTAGCAAGCAGAGATGGTGGGTGATTATTGAGATTTGAGTTTGTAGACGGTCTGAAGGGCAGAGTAGGGCTGTTGTTCTGTCCCATGCCCTCATCATTATTACCTCCCTAACATACAAACACAGTGTACTCACACTCTCACTCTTACTGGTACCCTTCTCTGCATTTTTCTGTCCTGTGTCTCTGGCTTTTTTCCCTCTGCCTTCCCTTTGCCTTCCCATCTTCTCTCTCTCTCTCTCTCTCTCTCTCTCTCCCCCTCTGTCTCTTTCTCTGTGTACTTCCTTTCTTCTCCTTCTGTCCTCTACTACCCCCTCCTTCCACCCCGCCTGCCCCTGTCCTTTGGTTTTGAAGCCAAGTAAAGGAGTAGCCTTCTGAAGCAACGGGGAAATAATTTGTGGCTCTGAGAACAAAGGGAAATCTTTACTGTGAGAGTAATGGAATGGATTTTGTGATGTGGATGGAACACATGTCTTCAGACTCTCATTTTGAAAAACAAAAATTCTGATAAAAGGTTGAGATTTAAACAGAAAAATCATAAGGTTGTAGTATCTAATGGATAAATTATATCCCTATCTCAGGATCATTATTATTAGATTTATAGAAATAACTAAAAGAGAAATATATTATACCAAAAAATTGCTAACTTTTATAAACTATTTATCAGCTGCTTATTATTTATAACTTTTCTGTGTCTGTGTTATTGTATTTTGGGTGGGGATAGTAGTCTTGTAATCGAGTTTGCATCCAAACTGCAGCTATTGCATTTTTGGGACTAAAATGCAGTTTTTAAAAGCACCGTGTGCAATCCATTATGGTTACGTATTGGCTGGAAATTCCTCAAAGCCCTCGACAGACCTCCGTGCTCACTTATTGAGCTGTTATCAATGAGCTGCTTTTGTCTTGGCTCAAGAGACTGTGGACGTATTAGCAGGACATTTATTGTGCTAGAAAAGAAAGAATTGGGGAGCCAAAGATGCAGTGGATCTGTCCGCCGAACGCTTACTCCTTAGTCTCCTCAACCAATGTTTTCTATTCCTTGATGTCTCAAACTGCAGATTTCTTGTTGCTTCTTTTCTCATGCAGTTATTTTATTTTTTCACGAATGGCCATCTACATGGTGGGGCCTAGGAGGGCTTTGTAGTAAAGCCAATGCACTGTTGTCTTTTTCTGCACTGAACAACACCTTAGTATAGATATATAATGAAGCAACTCAATATACCAAACTCCATCTCTTAATGAAAATAAATAAATACATTTTCAAAAGAAATTTCTCAGCTTTCAAAACTGGCCTTTATTACTTAACTGCAGTCAGCAGTTAGTCGGTTCTTTTCCTTGTGCAGGACATGGACAAATGGCCATAAATAATTTTTAGACATCATAGATGCTTAGACTTATTAACTGTAGTGTTAGCTTATTTGTGCTAAATGTCTAATGCTACTTTTGCAATGGTGATTTATTAATTTTTTAATTTCAGCTGGTGAATGATTGTTTTCTTACCGAAACACTGCCAATTAACAAGCCAATTAATAATAATGAAAAAAAAATTTAAATAAAATTCATAGAATTTTGGCCAATAGAGGCAGAACAATAGCCCACTAATAGACAGCCAATACTTTAGGAAATCACAGGCTTAGTAAAAAAAAGTCATGGCTTTCACACCCAGCAGACATGGGGCAACATTAGCCCCATGTCTGCCCCCCCCCCCAAAAAACAAACAAAAAAAACAAACAAAAAACAAACAGTGGAGTAAGGCTAAGGCTAAAAAGGTCCATATTTCTGCATAGTTTTGTGATGACTCTTATGATTAAAGCACCATGAGTGGCCCTTTTTCATATTACAGAGTGGTTTCATTGAGTGGTAATTTAAAAATATTGAGTAATGCTGGTCCAAGGGATGTTTTCAGAAACAAATTTCAACCAGTAAAAAAGATGAAGTGAATGATAATCTAACTTGCAGGTAGGGTCATGAGCATTTGAGAATGAATGATGTGGTAGCACCAAAAGATGTAAACCTGGCTCCAGACCCTCTGAATCACCGCCCACGTCTCAGATTGTTTTCAGTGAGTCAAATAGGTCTTTGTTGTTGGTAGGTGTATTTTTGAACTTTTGAGAGAGCCAGGCTATCTGTTTCCCCCTGCTCTCAGTCATTTTGCCAAGCTACGCTGAGCTAATTGCCTCCAGGTTCTGTACCTAATGCAAAGATATGAGAGAGGTAAAACTTTTTTCATCTGACTCTCAGACTGAAAGCAAATAAGAACATTTTTTTTAAAACCATGTTGTAATTCCATATGAAGATTTTGATATGTCAGAAAATGTATTGTGACCTAAAAATGCTTTATCCAAGAGAGTCCTACACAATGAAAGTGAAATAAAGGCTACTCAGTTTACACTATATCCAAGGAAAGTTTGATTAAAAGTTGCAAAATCCCTAAATAATGATAATATCTATGATATAAATGCCTTGTTTAGTTATAGAGGAAATATCACTCTAACATTCCGAAAGCCGACATTCTATGTTGAATAGCAGAAAATTAAATTTTTGCAGTCCAGTCACTGATAGTATTAATCAATCCAATATGACATCCACAGATAAGCCGTGTTATTGTGAGTTATTTAATATTAAGAAACATCTCTAAATTAAATGCTTATCAGACAAACTTGGACGCAGCTAACTTGGTGCCGCAGAGAGGAGCGAGACTCTGTCATTAGTGCAGCAGCAGGCAGAGTCCAACAGCAGTCTGTCCTGCACTCAGTCACTCCTGCAGCCTCCCTCCCCCTCGACACTGGCTTTCACTGAGAGGCGGTGGGGGGAAAGAGGCGGGTGGGGGGAATGACCTCGGCTTCCTCTCTGCTAGCTGCTACTTACAGTAGGTACGTCTGCATGGAGCCTAATACTCAAATTATAATCGGTTCAAAAGCCCAAACAGAATAAAAATGCTCCATGTAAACACCTTAATCAGAATAAAGACGCCCAAACCGATTGCAACCTAAATCGGTTGCAGAAGGGTAGTTTAAGTCCTTTCATAAACTAATCAAAAGACCTGATTACTTTCTGGCTGCATTCTCTCTGCGCATGCTCTCCGCCTTCATGTAAACGCGTGGGGACGTGTGTTTCTCCATGCACGCTGTATTCATCACTTTTGCACATGTCACAAAGCTGTTCGGACTAACCGTGTTGGCGCATGTAAACACCGGACCGTATTAAAGCACATCCCATATAAACAGTTGAACCTTCAATTGGAATGATTTCAATCGGAATGGAAAAAAAAACGTGTGCATGTAACCGCAGCTTGCGCCAGTCGTCCATGATTTTCATCCGTTAAACCATTCGGCAGGGGAAGCAGACCTTACAGCGAAACACCTTTACTGTGCTTTTGTCACCAATGATTAGAGATGACTTTACAATGTTTTACTTCATTGTTTACAAAAAAAAAGTTTCCAGCTTTAAAATACACATTTGTATTTATTGTATTTAACACTGACATACAGCCAGTCAGTGTTTAAAAAACACTGACTGTTACATTAAACACAAAAGACATGAAAGACAGTTACTTTAAACCTGAGAAATATCTTCAGTATTACATCAATTAGTGAGACAGCTGCAATGCATGTTTACATTGTAGTGTTAAAGTGAAAAACTGGAAGTGTTTTTCTTGATTTTGGTGCAATCAATGATGACCCTCATAATTACCGTTACTGTATTTTTTGATGCAGTCTTAAAGAAATTAAGTGTAGGTTTCAGCTGCTTGTTTTTTCTAAATGCCTGTTTTTTTGTTCTACACAGATAAGTTGAAGATATCACTTGGAGTTCAAGTGACAAATCCCTCTAGAGGCTGCAGTAATTATGTCAGAAGCAAAGGACGAAGTAAGGTGACATTGTTATAGATGGATGGGTCAACAAAACATCAGACCTGAACATAGGGTACCGCCGTTCGTTTCTGATAATTTAACCTCAGTCAACATTGTTTTTATTTAAGCATGACTGTGAACATTCCTTGACCTTAACCAAGTAAAACGAGATCTTTCCCAAAATCTAACAAACTTGTTTTTGTGCCTAACCCTAACCAAGCCTTAACAGTAGCAATGTCAGATCAGAAAAACAGTTCTGTTTTTGTAAGAGTGATTTATAACAGTTTTGGAAGGCATCGACAAATGATGTTGTCCTGCTGATGGGGGAGTCAGATCAGAAAACGCCTGTATGTCTCGTTTTAGATGGCATGGACAAACTATGAATTTGTCATTTAGTCTGGGGGACTTGTTTGTTGTAACGAGTTGAAATAATCACGTCACTAAGGAGCAGCATTATTTGAGCGTTTTGCTTCTTTAATTTGATGTATTCTCTTCTCAAATATAATGTTGAAAAGCAGTTTTATTTGATAGGAGGGGTGCAAGAATGGGAATATCAAGAAAATCTACTTTCATCACTTACCTGTGTAAAAACAAGAAAACCAAATTTGGTCATTTTTAATATTTCACATAAACTACAGGATTCTTTATTCTCCCCATGTCAAAAGACCAAATGGACAACAAGTCTTCCAACTCGAACGCCCATATAGGTTGCTTGTCCCTACCCTTGGATACGACACGTAGCAGTACCAGTCTCTGGGGTACCGAACCTTCATCATCATGGTTACAATAATAAACCTGCATTAACCTGTAAACTTGTGATTAAAGTTGTGGAACAGTCACAGGTTGGTTAGGTTAAGTCACAACAACTACTTGGTTAGGTTTAGGAAAAGATGGTGGTTTGGGTTAAAATAAGTACTTCCATAAGGTTAGAGGACCTTCGTCGTCAGGGTAACAATAACAAACATGCGGTTAGAGTTATGGAACGGTCATGGATGAGAAAACCAACGCTGACTATTGGTTTCACACAGGAAATGAACAGAGGTCTGCTGTGTGAACGTCCTGTGTTTTGTCGACCCATCCATCCATCCATCCACCCCAACCTCCCACTCTTGACATGGACTTTTCTCTCTATATACTACATCACCTGACTTCCTCCATTGCTCGTCTCACAACTACCACGGCCGCTAAAGGTCGCCCCTAATAATAAAACGTAACTATAGGATGTAATGACCTGCTTGCACAGATGACCTGGGACAGCTATGTTTTTAAATGTCAGAATTTATATTTAAACCTAGTGCAACAGCTTGAGGTAACCAACAAAAATAGTGTAAAAATGATTAAATTATTAAAAATTATTATATTATAATAATATAAATAGTATAATATTATAAAGTGGTCAGGGGATTAAGCTGTTCGTTCCCTGAAAGGTCGTAGAGGAGCATTCAGGAGGAGTCCTTCCCAGCTGTCATTTTCTCTACATCTCTTTCACCATCTTTGAGCATGAGGAGAGAAGACGTGAAATAGGATGATGCCCGGGCAAACAGCCATTAATCACACACCCAGAGGTAGTAAACACTCTTTGATGGTCATTAGAAAACAGTTCTATTACAGAGGTTACTGTGTCTAGTGGTTAACCCTCTCCTCTTTGATGTATAGCAGCGTGGGTTTTCAGAGTGGGAGGAGGAGGAGGAGGATGGGGGAAGCATCCTCACCTAGACTGGAATGTCCCCTTCAGCAGCTTTTGAATCGTTGTGCAATCATCGTGCAACCTTTTGTTTCCCTCCCCTAATGCTCCTCCCCCTTTCCCCCCTCCATCATTCCCTTCCTCCCATTTTTCTCCCTCCTCCCTGTCATCTGAAATGTGCCCTGCATAAGTGGAGGCAGCTGCTTAAGTGCTGAGAGAGGGAGGAGAAGGGGAGAGTGGAAGTGGAAGGAGCGAGGTAAGGGCCGAAGAGAGAGCAAGAGAGAGTCTGACTCACGGTTAGCTTTGCTTTCCCTCCCTGAATGCTGCAGCATCTACTCCTCCCATTGCACTCAAGGTCTCTCTCTCTCTCTCTCTTTTTCTTTCTCTTACGCACACACACACACACACACACACACACACACACACACACACACACACACACACACACACAGGCATGCTCACGTACGCACACACACACACACACACTTTTGCAAGCATAAATAAGCTGAGTTCACTGTTTTACTTGAGGTTTCTGAGTGGTTCAAAATTATTTTGTATTGTGCCACCTGGGTGCATTATTGACTTGAAAGACTTTATAGTCGTCTTGTTTTTTGTTATGAAATTTTAACGCAAACCCTCATAATTAGGGTGTCTGTATTTGGTGCATTTACCAGCCTCATCTCTGCTGTGCCTCAGTGTTGGTGGTGGTATATGCAGGGCTACTGATGCAATAACACCTGGTTAGAATAGTGACAATTGTCTCTGTCAATAAATTGTCAGCTGAAATGTCTCTGAAGCTTAAGGGCAATTTGGCGAGGGTTTGTGCCTGTGTCTTTAGTGCTCTTGTGGCAGTGGGCTTCATAGCTAAAAGCACACTCCCCTGCAGTGGAATTACATAGTGGCGCTGATGCCAGCAAAAGCCCAGGGCTTTTATCAGCTGTCATTCACACAGGAGAAGCTGGATACGGGCGGCAAGGCCACCATGGCATGGCACAGGACAAAAGGCTAATACTGGACTGTAACTGTCAGGGAAAAAAATGGCATCTAACAAGGTCAGAGAGACAAAGTGATGAGGTTGATGCACTCTTCCACTGACAGAACTGTAGTGTAGCCTTGATTTGGATCAGCAAGTGCACTTTCAAAGAAAATGCTGATAATCTCACATCCATCACATCGGATGATTGATAATGTGGGGACTCAAATGTTGTTCGATACATTTGATGTGTCCAACAAAATGTGATGTGTCTATCTGTGCATAGCCCTTATACCAATTTATGTAATATTATATACACAATGTATATATCCTGATTGAAACAGGGTAATGTGATTTTTAATAGTGTGTGCAAAATACAAAAAATATTAGCACCTGAATACTTACTAGGATACACTAAGTATTTAAAGTAGTAACTGATGCTCTGTATTGACAGGTACATGAATACCTCATATTTTATTTTTTGGATCAAATGCTCTTTAGCAAATTAATCGTTTCCTCAAACAACAGGAAATTGATCAGCGACAATTGTGATAAATGATTTATTCCTTATATCATATTTTTTTGGTTTGTCGCAAAACTGCCAAAACCTCACTGATTTCAGCTTCTCATTTGTGAATATTTGCTGTTTTTTTAGTTTTGGTTTGTGTACAATTACTTTGGGGGCATTTCATGCCTTTATTAGATAGTGACAGTAGAGAGTTGAAAGGAAATGAAGGAAACTGGGATGTTGTGGTTCATGGTCACGCTTTAACCCCTTCCACCCTGTCTTTGTGGTTTTTCTATGTTCCTGAACTGAATACCTCTTGATTTTGGACTGTTGGCTGGACAATACACACTTCTGCTTGAGGAAATTATAATTGATATTTTTCACTAATTTTTTTAACAATTTATAAAGCAACTGATTAATCGGTTAATCAAGAAAATAATAAGTCTGATTTATCGATAATATCAGTTACTTTGTGGCTGAGAAGCATTTAAATCTGTGTTCTCAGGGAAACAGCGAGGTTGTTGCCAGTTCATAGCTTATAGTTGGTCTGTTCGGACTGACATCAAGTCAGTGCATCGCTTTGACTGAGGAAAGTACTGTAGAGGTGACGCACTGCTACAACAGCATAAAACTGTGGTTAAGCACCCAGTGAAAGTGTGAATGTCGTGCATGTACGCAAAGCTGATTTTTCTTGTGATGACCACATTCTAAAAGAACAACTTACAGCTATATGAAATATAGTAATAAGTCATCTCAAAGTCGCTTTTAGGCTAAAGGTGAGTTTAAATTGACATGCTGGCATCAACATTAATGTTTTGACCCGAGATGTATAGGGTCAAGGTTTCTGACTTTGCTCCACTAAACTGAGAGACATTCAAGTTCTTAGTGATATTATTATGGATGTCTTTTCTCTCTTCTTTCTTCGTTTTCTCCTAAATATTAATGATCAGGGGGTGGGCCTACAGGTCAGTGTGAGCTGTGAGGTTCTTCTGTCAGATCACTTAGAAAGAAAATTCATGAAACAGATGGAGAAAACATTTTTATCATTTTACATCCCAAGGACTGTGACATGGAGATATTCACATCTGAAGTACAAGGACATTTTTATTGAACATTTTTTTCATTCATAGCTTAATTGTAAGTACAGAAATTCAGTTTTAAAAGAATATAATGGACCCCCCCCCCCAAAAAAAAAAAACAAAAAAACTCTGTTTTCTTGAAACTGGGTGGAAATGTGAATACAAAAATACAAGTGCGCACTCCAGGAATCCATGGGTGTTTAACCCACATACAGTATGTTACCAGTATTGGTGACCAGAGATCAGTGCTGCAGAGACTGGAAAAAGGGGGGCTGCAACCGGCTGAATACATTGTTACTTAGGAATAGATTATCAGCAAGGCAGCTTCAATAACGGCCAATCAAATCCGCTCCTCCTATCCAATTCGAAAGCAGACGATAATTTCCTGATGAGGCCTGAGGACAGAACAGGTTGGCTTTTTTCCTATTAGGAATATGCAGCAGCCCAAATATACATTCAAGGATTCATGATGTTTGTTTCCATGCGTATTATAAGCTATCTTAAAAGAGAGGCATGCTCACACAGTGTCTGTCTCTAGTTTTTGTTTACTAAAATGAATAATAAGCAGCAGTTTAGCAAACACTCGGTTATTACTATCATAATATTCTGTGTGTGTTTAGATCCCCATTTGCTATTGTGTCACAGCAGCTACTCTTCCTCGGGTCCATGTACAATATGTAGATAGTGATAATACAAATCAACAGCACTTACACGCAATTACATAATGACATTCGCAATACAACACTCAACAGCTACACCCATATCCCGTGTGAAAGCAATGACCTGTTTTACTGTGGCAGTTTACATGATTGCATTTTCCTGCTATTCCCATAACAATCCTATTTTCATGTCGGAAAATATGATTTCTATATTAATATTATTATTATTAGTTTAGTTATCCATAAAAAAATAATGTTTGCAGCTTTAATTTAAGAAAGAAATGTCCTCACATCTTTTGTGACGCTCTTATAATTTGCACAGTATGAACTTGTGTGGAGTAGTTTATCACTCCGGTATGTAGAAAAGTGCACTGGTTTGTGTATTTATTTTCCTAGAGCCCAGTGCCTTTTTTTTTTTGCAAGATTTGACTGGATGAGGCCTGTATAACTGGCAAAACTTTGAAAACTTAATGCCCATCCTCAAATCAGAGACGATACAACGCACACATTAGTCCCGCTAGAAGAAAAAAGAAGAGGAAAGGCCTTCACATAGCCTACCAGCAGCTGAATGACCTGACCACAACAGACTTTGCTGCCATAATCACATTAAAATTAGTACTTTGATAAATATGTACTAGTATTAAAGATTTGCCGTGAAGAATTAACATATATACAATAAGAAGTGTTGATGTGATTCTGGATGTGTTTTCATGTGTGCCTGAGCCAACAAATGCCATGAATTTTTCTCCTTAGCCTTGTGTTAACAATAGTAACATAATAGAGCGTGCGGAAACACAAGTGCAATTTCATGCCAGAATAGTGGCCAATATTGCACAACTGTGGGTGTGTCACTCTGCTCAGTAATATAGGAAGCTCTTCTGAACAACTGACTCGTTTTTTTCTGGTTGGCACTGACCTGCGATGTTATCAGTCTAAGTAAACAGCTGGCTGCTTAGATGCCTCTGGATACACTCTTTTTTTCTCGAGCAACTAGTGATCTTGCTTGTATTCGGCTCTCCATGTTTTGTGTCAGATTTTCTGTGGCACTTACTCGCACACACACAAACTCGAGCCTGCTCCCCGACATGCCCCCTGCTAGACACAGCTTTATCCACACTGTGCAAGACTCACGCCCAGTTTTGATTTCAAATGTGTTCTCCCATTTTTGACTGTAACAACGCATTATAAAGCCGCATGCTCATAACTCTGATGCAGTTATTTATTTCAACGTTTAAAGATCGATGCTTCGGGAAACGACCTCCTTCTTCAGGGTGAATTACAGCAGTCACATGACATTTATCAGGGACATCAACTTGAAAGGCCAAAACAAAAAAACACTTGTTCAGATATTAGGAAAACGACAAGCAAAACTAGAAAAATACAGGACAAGAGTCCAAATAGATAACATCTTACATTCAAATTAGGGCCGGAATCTACAACATACAAATCTGCATCTAGACATACAAAGCCTTTGAATATTATAGGTCAAATAAATCCACAAATAAAATTATTGTATGCATTCCTTAATTTGAATGTAAGATGTTGTCTAGTTTGACTTTTATCTTGTAATTTTCGAGGTTTTGCTAATTGATTTCTTGATATGTGGACGTTTGGATCGGCCTCTTAAGTTGATTTCCCTGATTTGAATCATCTGTCCTAATTAGTTTAAATGCTAGTCAGGTGACTGTAGAGGTGCTGATCTCAATAAGTTTTAGTAAATAATTTAATCGAGTTGATGAGTTTGCAACTTTTCCATTCTCCTTTTTTTTTTTTTTTCTTTTTTCTTTTTTGATGTCTGTCGGGGAAAAAGTGCCTCACATGAATAGGTGAGCATTCTCCATCTGTTTTTTGGCAGATAAATTGAAAACAAAATAGAGATTGGAGAAAGAATGGAAGTTTAAAAAAAAGTAAATTAACTTAGTCTAACTGCTTGACATATTTAATTTGCAAAAGAGCTTGCCGACAGCAGTGTTTTTGCACGTGCAGCATGGATAAGACGTATTTTTATATCACTACTTCTGCTGTGCGACCACCCTGAGAAAACAGAGCACAGAATTTGTACCTGTTGTCACAACACAGTACATTAGTGTCAAACTGACACCGCCCCAGTGACAAAGGTTTTTGTAGCTTTCTGACACTGTACCGCCGCCACTATTTACTGAATATATTCAAATTGCAATTGATAGTAAGACAATCTGTATTTACATGCACGTCATAACCCAATTAATAAGTAAAACAAGATCAAGGTAATTGTTGAATTAAAGCTTTCACACGACTAAGAGTAATGTTAACCCAAGTTAACACAATTTTTATTTTTTATGATGAGGGTTGGTGAAGGAAGTAGCCTTCAGAAAATATCTTATTAGTGCCTCTAATTAAGAGACGGCAAAAGGAGGGTCTTTGTTGTTGTTTCTTGTTTTTGCCTTGATGAGTTTTTGCCGTCTTTCAAAAAAAGCCTTTTACTCCTACTGCCAATACCTGTGCCAATGTTGGTGCATAGAAAGTCACTTTTTAAGATCACGTACAGAATCAGAACAAAGACAGAGGGTAGACCAAGCTCTATACATGCAACAGTAATTTAGGAGATTGCCAAGTAATCCAGGTTAATCAGGTTATTCCTACCTTAATTTGACTAACATGAGCCTGGATGTCTACATGACAGTTGAGGTAATAGAAGCATTGCCTTAATCTGGTTCTAATCATAATGGAAGGAGGCTAAGGAGGAGCAGTTACCTTCTGCCCTACATGTTAACATTAGAGATAATATTAATAATAGCAAAAATATGTCACAACAGAAAAACCAGCTGGAGATGCAATCAGAAGGGCTTGCTGCTGAGGAAAAACGTGAGCCTTCTCCTTGAATTTCTTTACCCTAGGAGATTTTTTTTTACGGGCTCATGAACAACAGTGCTGTTATGTTGCAGGACCTCTGTTATTTGGATATGAGAGTCTATCTGTGCTGCTTTTGGGCGAGCGTCTCTGAATGGCTGCCCTGGGCAGTGAGCAAAACATGGCACAGAGTGAGCTGCAGCAAGCAGCTCTGTAGAAACAGCAACACTGTTATTCAGCCCTTGGCCTGTGCTCCAGAACATTGTGTGTACATCTGTAATCTTACCTACCCCCTGGGCTCACAGAAGACCCCCCCTCCTTTCTCTCTCTCTGCCATCACCATGTTCTCTCTGCTTCTCATTCGCTCTCAGCCCTCATGTTCATATTCTTTTTCTCCTCGTTCAGTCGCTCTCATCGTCACGTCATTCCCTTTTTCTCTTACACAAAGATATAGTCAAGCAAATACACCCACACACTTTCTCACATTGACACCCATACACAGACACACCAAGGGGCCTTGAAGATACACCCATGTGTGAAGATCACATAGTCTTAATGTGTCAGAGCCACTATAGCCTGCTCGATTTTTCTGTTAATTTAAATGAAACAATGAAGTAAAGAAAAATCTTTCCATTTGTGGTCATCCGCCGCTTCGTCGTTTCAGCCTGCTGCTATATGAGGCTGGCCCTGATATTTCATATATATATATATATATATATATATATATATATATATATATATATACATGAGTGTATATATGAAAAAGCCAATGTTTTTCGCTGAAATTGGACTGGAGTTGCGAGTGGTTAAATATACATGAAGGAGAGGGCTACATGAATCCGATCCTGTCCTGGATGGTGAGCAGTTATGAGCTGTGTCATGTGTCGGCGCTTTCGACTGCTCTGTGCAGGGCTTTCATCAGCCTCTGCCTCTGTCACTGAGACATTCCCCTCTCCCTCCATGCTCCCAGCTCCACTTTACACACTGTAATAAGGCATTCATACTTCCTCTCTGTTGCCTTGGCTGTTTTGCCGCACCACTACATTGCAGTCCAAGTGTAAAAGCCTGATGTTGTGTCAGTGAATGTGTGCAACTCTTTGATGTGCACTGATGTTATTTTACCCCACATATATATATATATATATATATATATATATATATATACATATTAACCAGCTGCATTTTAAGGATTTTATTACAGTTTATTTCATTTTGTTTATCTTTCGGTGCTCTGTCTTCTCTCTGACACTCTCGTAGAAACAAGGATATCTTGTGCATTGACATGTTGCGATAATCCATGTGATATATTGTCATCTGCTGGTTAATATGTACTTCTGTTTCCTTGGGGATTAGATGTGGCTGTCATGCTCCAGCTTGAAGATATCATGAGATCACGCTGCTGCCTGCACCTTAATAAGTCTTTATTGTTTTCGTGGTATTACCAATCAATAATCATTTCATGCAATTACTGTTTCTTTTTTTTTTTATATTTCAGTGTATACCAAGTGTACCGTTAACTGTTTGTCTGGTTTTGGGGTTCGTGTGTTTACCTCTAATGGGAGGCATTATAAAACACATCTTTTAAGCTCCCACAGAGTTCAAAACAACAGGAATGTATTTTTCTCTCACGTCTTTTTCTTTTCTCAGACAGCAGCAGCTTTCACAATTGAATTTGAATGCCATGCTTTTAGCGCCAGGGTTGTTTGATTATCCACAGACAGGGAGCTGTGCTGGATTCTATTCCTTTCATCATGCTTTAACCAGTGTGAGCTGGCTCCCCTGTCGTATTTTATGAGAGGTGATTTTAGTGCCTCTCCTTTATGCAGATGATTTTGCCTGCCTTCCCCAGTCTAGTCTTCAAGAGGTGGATATTGGTTTTGACAAGAGAGCTAACCCTGCTACCTTCGCTCTCACCAGGCTGTCTTCCTGACTGCTTCACCAGGCTGGATATTCTGGGCCATATGCTAATGCGAATGAACACTTAGTGAAAGGGAGGATGCTGGATGCATCTACAGGTGTTTTCAGAAAAAGGCTCGGTCACAGGAATATTACACCGGGCTAGAAACCTCACTGACCCTCGCACTCCCACCGGGATGAGAGCGGCTTTGTATATTGCCACTGAGCCATACATGGTCTTTATGTGCAGCAATATTCCCAGTTAATATCCACATCAGATGACAGGGGTCCAGTGTATTCATCCAAATATACAGCATGAATTACAGGTTGGCGCGGAGCCTCTTTATGGGATCATGTACTGTCATTAACAGGATTTTTTCCTTCCACTGATAAGTGTTCATGCTTCCTTTGCCTAAAGCCACTGAATTTGTGCACATACACTATGCAAGGCTTGCTCCTATTAGATATAGCCCCTGGTAAACCGCACATCTCCTTCATGACTTTGCAGAGGAGGTACCAGTGGCCAGATGTAAATTTAGTGAATGGGGATAATGAACAATGTTAATGGGATATTTCTGGTCCTGGTTCAGCTCCAGCGTACTTAAAGCCACATGTACAAAGTCTTACAACAGTGCATTAAATGCACTGTAGAGCTCTTTTATGCGGCGACTGAACTTAAAGCTGCTTTTCCATTCGTGCGCCTCTAATTCAGACTGCATTGTTGAAGCACAGACAGCAACAACACAGGAGGGTGATCATGTTTCTGAGTTGATGCTGAAGCTTGAACTATGAAGTCAGTCATACAGCGTGTGATAATCATGTCTCCCTTTCCCTCTCCCTCTTTCCTGTTTCACTGACTAAGTAGAGGGCTTTGCATGATTGCCTGGATGAGTGTTTCCCCTCAATGCTGCATTGCTATTGTCCACTTGTCCCTCCTTCATCTGTGTAATTGTATGCATGAAGTTTCAACTGTAAATCCCAGCTGTTGGCAGGTTGTCTGCTCCTGCAGTGCAGGGTATTCTGGTAAGCCATTGGCTGAAGGCTATTGGTTTTTCTTAAGCTGGCAAACATCATGAAAGATAACACAAAGAGGAGCTAGGTAGGTCAGGTTTTTTCCTGCTTCTCCAGTCGAATAGATTGGAAAAAAGCATGCGGCATTTGTCTCTCCTTTCTCCCTGCTGAAATAGATAGAGTCGCTGTGTAGAATAAAGGAGATGCTTCTCTCTCTATCACACTCCATCAGCATTATTTACCAGACCTGCCAGTTGCTTTGTACAGCACCTCTCCCTGCCAAGTAGGCGACTGGCGTACGACCAGGGGCTAGTGACAACAGGCTACAGTGGAAAGCAAGGAGAGCTGTGTGGATGAGCCAAGTCTATTCATTCCCCTAGGCCGCTGAGTGAAGCGCAGAACTCTATCTGCTTTCACTGCAGTGAACATAGCACTTTACGGATTTTTTTTTATCATTCGCAATGCTAGTATGATCATAAACCTGGCCTATCCTTTTGAATCAAGAGTAGAGATGCCACAGAGTGCAGTGTTGTAACATTAATAGGTTTATAATGGCTGTAAGTAGCCATATTTGTTTACCCTGAGCTGAAGTCAAAAGGCTTAGCATAACCACAAGGTTTTGAGTGTGTTACGTGTACTGTATGTACTGTACTGGAGGTGAATCACACGTGTCATAGAGGCTGTAATAAATTCATGTTTTGTTTGTCATCCCCAGCCACACTCCCATCAGCCCTCCTCACAGAACCTATGGAAACATCAGCAATTGGGGCTTGGAAACAGAAAAGTGATTTTTTTCCACTGTGTGTCACAGATGGTGGGAAAGCCTTTGTAATGCTAATATAATATCACACTGTGTCGGCCTAGCTCTGCAGTTCGCTCTGTGCACCAAGCAGCCTGGCTGTGGAGTGATTTACCAGTATGGCGAGAAAAAGACCTCCCCCTGTTCACAGTGAAAAGACTGTGTGGTTGGCGGGTCCTGCCGCTCGGCCTGCTGCGACTGCGCCCGCCTCGACTTTATTGATTCCGTGGTCCGTCCAGTGCTGCGTACTATTAATTAACTTTGTGTCAGAGTGTTTGTCACATGTATGCTTATGAAAAAGGATCTTTCTTAGAGGGACTAGGCATTAAAAACAACAGGAAGGATATAGTGGGTGATTTTTCAGGAAAAAAAGGAAAAGGACGGTTATTTTAGACAAAAAGAAAAAAGATAAACAAAATCTGCAGCCCATATCGTAACATAAATACACAAATGTTGTAACTTAAAATGATTTTTTTTTCTCCTATGAAAAGCAGGTGTTGGCAGTTAAAGGCACCTGACTGTCTAATATTGTGCGTCTTACTACTGCTGTTATGCCACCTCCCAACAAATGAGCCAATGGCAGGCCACTTCCTTTTGTGTGAACCAATGACATTGTGCCTCCTTCTGTGGCAGCGAGTCAGCATCCAGAGGGGAGGAGACAGGGACACTGATGTCTTTCTCTAGCTGCACCACGTCACATTGTTGTCTATTCGATTTCCAGCCCTCATCTCTGGTATTTGAATCACAAGGGGGAGCGTTTCATATCCTTGCTGGGAGAAGAAGCGGGATCTTGTCTATCTGAAAGAGCATGCTGGATTAAGGGGGTTATTTCCCCAGAGGGGGGGATATGAGAGTGAGTGTCACTCAGGCAGCACTCACTCTCACACTGCCTCTGCCTCTGCATGTTGCCAGGGAGCCCCGGCTTTGACTTCTTCCCCTCTCCTCCCCTTCCTCTCCTTCATCATGTAATCCTTAGGCTTTTGCTTTCTCTCCCTGTCCTCTTCCTCCGTCTCATATACATCCGCTTCCTCATTGTCGCTACCATCTCGTCACGCTCCCTTCCTTCTTCCCCTGCCGGTTCAACGCTGCCCTACAGGGAATGGAGAATTGCGTGGTTCGGAGGATGGTTGTTATTCTAATCACACCTCCAATGCAGCAAGGGTCCAGTAAAGTACAGAATAATTGGCAGGTTCCAGCAGCTACAGACAGCCACTCTATTCTAAGGTGTGTGTGTGTGTGTGTGTGTGTGTGTGTGTGTGTGTGTGTAGCTGTGATGAGAGGTGGCTGCTGTAGGTGCAGCATTCAGAGGTCATTTCATTAATTACTAGCTCTTGTGTTACGTGCATGTTCTCACATTCTGTTTGTCAGTCTGTGTAGTGATGGCATGTGCGTGCTGACAAAAGAGCTTTCTGCTGATATAAAGGGAAGTATGGACCAAAGGACAAACGTCCACTGATGTAATAATTAAACCCACGTTTTTACCGCTTAGTTAAATCAGCCAATACTGTAACATATTGAGTAGCTGAAATTTGGCTGTAGTTTTTGTCGTTTTTTGAAATCTTGCTCAATATTTAGCCCACCTCTGCGTCATAACTCACTAATACTATTTGTGCCTGTGCTGTAAATGTGACTCTATACTTCGGACAGTAGAGAAGTGGTGCAAGTGGAGCAGCTGCTTGGTAAACACACACACCTAATTAACTTAGGGTCATGCTGGGTCAGAGGGCAGAGGGCAGAGGTTGTATGTGTTCGCCCTCTGCCTTCTGAGAGTCACTGACTGATAGGGCTCCGGTGGTGACCACTGATACACATCAATGGAGTCAAGCAGGGCAGCTAATCAAGAATGTAGGGTATAGGGCTGGGGACAAGCATCAGGGAAAATAAACCCGTGCTATCTGCTGGCAAACACATTGACCCGCAGACTTAATGGAACAAGTCTCCCATAGGTGCTCTGCTCTATTGATTAGCCATTGATGGCACTTGTAGCCAACACTGATATTGAGTGTGATTTTGCTTTCTTCCACTGTCTCAACTGTAGGCAGGTCTGTTCTTGCAGAGGCTGAATTAAAATGGATACAGTATAGCTCTGTGTTGCTACATGTGCTATTTTTTTTTTCCTCTTCTCAGCTCTGATTGGCTACCATGGAGGCCAGCACCATAGCGACCATCATCACTTCTTGTTCTCATGCCCTTTCACTGTGATCCAGTTTCACCCTTAAGGGTCTCTCATTTTGTGGGACTCTAACTTTACGGTCTTCCACGAAAAGACAAGCACAGCATGCGCACATGCGCGCACAGTATATATACAATATCGAACACAAAGACAAGCACACACAGAGCAGCACACAAACACAATCCTGCACAGTCAGACGAATAACTGTCTAATACATAACCATAGCCAAAATGCTGCCGCATGTTCATTTATAGTAAGGATCATACACACACGCACAGACACACATAGGCTCACATTTGAAGAAAAGAGAGGCAGTGGCCCTGAAAATTGCATAAATGTCAATTATTCTGGAGCTTATGTGAGAGAGGTAGAACAAAGTGGTGGTAATAAAAAATATTGATCACTTCAACCCATAATGTGTCTGACAAGCATTGTTGTTGTGGCAGAAACAGTCAATGACAGAGTGCCTTTGCAGGCATGTAAACCTGCAGGACATTATGTCACTGTATTAGCACTGATCGCTGCAGTGCCCCCCCCCACACACACACACACACACAGCCTGATTTAGATTTGGCAAATAAAAAAAAAAGTAGCTCTAATAAATGCACCTGTTGGATATATGATCATTGCATCTCCGATGGCTCACCTATTGTATTGCAGTAAAGATTATTTGATGCATGCAATGCAATCGTGTGTGGCTTTGTGTGTATCAGTCAGGAGTTCGTAGGGTTGGTCATGATCAGTAGTTTTGGCTCTGTGTTTCTGGGGGCTGGATGCATCTTCTGTATTTATCAGCACTTACTCATACATCAGCATCTTTTTAACTGTACTGAGTGGGAGCACTGTGTATGTAATGAGTGTGTATGAGAATGTGTGTGTGTGTGTGTGTGTGTGTGTGTGTGTGTGTGTGTGTGTGTGTGTGTGTGTGTGTGTGTGTGTGTGTGTGTGTGTGTGTGTTAGTGTGTGTGTGTGTGAACGTGTGTGTGTGTGTGAACGTGTGTAAGAGCTTGTGTGCAAAGCTGCCTGTATGCAGAGCCTCATTAAATACGCAATTGTTTCATAAGACTGACCCTTCATGAGCAGTGGGTGGACCAAACATAGATTTGCTCAAATGAGCAAATGAATCTGTAATGTGAAAGTTTATGGTGTGTTAGCCCATGTGTCTCTGTGTTTGTGTGGGTGTGTGCATTGTGTATAAGCATGCATAAACCTACAGTGCTTTTCAAATTTCTGTGATCCAATAATTTAACTTTACATTCCTCACCCAGTCTTCCTCTGTTCTGTGTGTTCTTGTGCTGGGTTTTTCATAGCAACCTCAGGCTAGTTAAGATGTGTTTTTGTTAATGTCATCACATTAACTGGGTACTGGCGCGTACTCTGATGTACCATAAGAAGATTGCTGTACATGGGAGCAGGATATATCCATATGTTAGTGAGGATGCCATTGCTTCTGTCTCATTAGCAGCAGCGCTGAGGCCCCGAGCTGCTTCTTGTGCTCCATTGGGACAGCTGATGAGGCCTGACTATGTGACCTTTAACAACCTAATCAACTTTTAACACCTTGCCTACTGCCTGCCTTATTGCCGTTCTTCTCACTGCCATTCACCAGCAGGGCCCCATCCCCATTTAGACTCCATCACTTTTTTTTTGTTTCAAGCAGGAGCCTTGTTTTGACTGATCATCTGTACATGTATGAATGAAGCAAGACTGTAAACACATGCAGCAGCAGCCGCCTCTGGAGAACGCAGTGATGTATTGCAATCGGCTGTCTCTTTCATCACTCTTGACCTTCCCTCCGCTTATTTCTCTCCTCTCCTTATCTCTCTGTGTCGTTTCTCTACTTGCTGTTGTAGAGCTCAGGTTGTGCAAATGATAAACAGAGAAACAGACATAGTTATCAGTCAGTACATAGAAATTTAAAAGTAATATATCATGCAGCATGTGCTTGTTTCTGCACTGGACATAAAACTAAATTAAATATGTTATATTAATTAAATGTTGTGCCTGCATGTATGTAAAGCCATATTTGGGATTAACTAATTTAACAATACATTTATCTAACAAATTCTGAAGGAGAATAAATACATCACCATGCAATGGCATAGGTACGATATCTTCTTCAATCTGAACAACTGCAGAAATTGACTGTGAATTGATTAATTATATAAAGGCAATGTCATTTTAAAATAACGAAATTATGTTTTACATGTTTGAAACAAACAGGAAATTAAGTTTTTATCTGTTAAATATTTAATAGCCGGCTAACACAGACCTGAATTGGAGGATTAGCCTGTGATGGCTTTTCCCCAATAAAAATATAATGATTGGCACAATAACACAGACACCTGTAAAATACAGGAGATATGTAAATATAATGCAGTTTAATACGATAGTTACTGTATAACACAAATACTGCCTTGTGAAGACAAAGTAGCAAACAACTCTCAAGGTGGTAGGTGTAAAGTGTTAATGTTACTGTATTTTTTCCAGGGTGCAAAAAATAGAATTAAAACCTCCCTATATTATTATCATGTGTTTGTGTCCCCCCTGCGACTAGCTTTGACTTGCTAGCTGGTGTACTGAAGACACAAATTGCACTTTGTTTCCAGTACGTTAATGTTATGTTGTAGCAAATTAAAATGTCCTTGAAAAAGGTTAAAAAGCTATTTGAATTTGGAAACTTGAAGTTTTTAGTTTGAACTATATGCAGGTAGCTACATACCTTTAACAGTTTCAATCTAACCTAAAAGAAAAAAAAAAGCCAAAGTCCATTTGGCCACTAGTGGCAGTCACTCTGCTGTTCACAGCTAAATGTTTGCTTGTTTAATTATTATTTTATTTTATTTATTATTTTTATTTTATCTTCCAAAATGAGGAGGGAGATCTACGTATCACGTATTGCCTTCCTGATCTTGTGTGTCGTAATTCTACCAACCAATACCCAGGAATAAACAATCAAAATCGTACATAAACTATAACCGTAAATCCCTTATCAACTTTACCGATTGTACAAAGCATAGAAAGGCTGTTTTAGTTTTTGTGTCCTTGCAAGAACCTCAAAGCAACCACAGCTGGATTCTAGTTTGCTCACTGTCTTAATGATCTTAGGGGTCTTAGTATCATACATACTAGAGAATTCTTGAGGTTGAAGGTTTACTGTCAACCTCGGAAACAGCAGTTTCAAGAGAATTAGAGGAAATAGAAATATTTCCTGTTATCACATGACCGAAATTCCTTATTTGCATCTTGTTTGATTCACAGGGCAAATATTATTGATTCAGTTAATGTCAATGTCCAAAACAATTGACAAAACATCCACAAATAAGGTAGTGAAATGCTCATTTACGTAGACATTAAACTGAGAAACTTTCAGCAGATGTCGGCTAAAAAATAGATGGACACAGATGAGAGTTAAAATCCACTCCTCCCTGAAGCCACATACTGAGCTAGGATTAAATCCTGCCGGAGGTGTCACTCACATACCATATCTCAGCAGTCCTACGGTCTCATTAAGAGCAAAATACTAATTAACTGAGCAGTCTCCTGAGAAAAAGGTGGATTCTGACATACATTTAGAGGCCTGCACCTTTATTCTGAGGCAGAAAGAGACATTAGATGTAGCACTGGTTACAATTGTCCATGTCTGGCTCTGCAGGTTGTGCTTTGCTGATAAAGATCCAGCTCTATAATCCTGATTCGTACCAAATCTCTACCTATTGGATGCTTCCTGGACTCTTCAGCCGCCTGTGATTGACAATGATTATCTCAAGCAGATACCATATCTTTGCCATCACCGTGGCCATGTCAGGGATTTTAGGGGAGGATGTTCGATCACATACAGCACCAAACATCTGACAGAGAAGTCGTACAGTAGCAGAAGCACATGTAGAAGGCACCATTGAATTGAGATATACGGATAAGGATGCAGGTTTTTTTTTCTCTCTCTCTCTCTCTTCATGTGTGAGAGACAAAATCATTGAGATTTGTCTTCACCTGTTGCACAGATATTACCTGACAAACAGTCAAAACATGATAGAGTACGCCAGTTGAAGCTTTGCATTGAGTGGGAGCTGAAACAAAAACACAGGCATGATTCAGGAAACACCTACATACCGTAGATCTGTTGTGGCCTTAACACACCAAGCCACCAATCCATTCAAGTGCTGCTGTGTTGCTCGTGGTATGTGATCACATGTGATCATTTTTTTAAAATGTGTTTATATTTCTGTAATGTTTTGGGATTACAAAGAGAATATTATAATTCAATAGTATTGTTAATTCACTATTGTTTTTTATTGAGATTGGAATTCTATCAAAATATGTTTTAAAATGATGTTGTTCAAATGACTGATTATGAGTCCGAGCAAACTGTAATTATAAAATAATGATGTAAAGCATCTATAATCAATATTCTTGTATGAACAGTGGATAAAAGATACATGTAATGTGAAAAGGGTCAGTGATAGTGATGAGCCCACAGAGAATTAGCATCCCCCAAGTGGCCATTTCCCTTAACTCCAGGGAGCTGTAAAGTGAGTCAAAAACTCATTGTTTTTATTTCACAAGACTGCAAATTTAATGTTTTGTTTCAGTCTCACTGCCCTCATCACCGCTGTTTCCCAGTTCTGCTGGTGGCTGTAATCGGCAAAAAAACCCCTCTAAAAACAGATTAAACGCTACCTGCCCAACTCCAAACAGCAGACAGACAAAGTTAGAGAACAGCTGGTGAACATGGAACATTTAGCAACCCCAGGGTCAGATTGTTTACATCAGGAGTCGGTGGAGAGCAAAACAGAGCAAAAATAACTTATATTCATTAGGCGGACACAAACATGGCTTCAGATAAATGTTAATCTTGCTCTATATCTGGTCAAGGTATAAATATGCAACTGTTTGCTAACATGTTCAGGATATCAACTCCATAAGGTAATAGATGATATATTGTTTATAGATCTTTACGCTGCCCCCAAGTGGCCAAAATGAATTACGACAGGTTTAAGTTTGCGTTCTACATGTGTAGATTGTGATATACCATATTTGTATTAATATTGTGATTGTGAATTCAGCTGTATTGACCAGCTCTAATCACAAATGTTGATGACTCACTTGTTTTTTACGCTCATGTAGGCATAGAACATGAGTACATGTTAATGGTCAACAAGCAGTAGGCTGTGTCGTTGCGATGTGTTCAAGTGAAGCCTCTCGCAGAGTGCATAAAGCGATGTAAGGGGATGCAAAGCGTCTGGTCTGTCGGCCATTGACAGTGCTGCATCTTTGAGGGTTAGCTTGGTGAGTCAAGGCCATCAGAAGAGGAGAGCTCTGACATATCAGTTGTAAGGAGAACTGTTGACCTTTGACAGAACAATGCTCATGTTTGTGAGAGAGAAACAGAAAGAGCGGGAGGGAGAGCGCCAGAGAGTCACTGCTTCTTCCGCAGCATAAAAGGAACAGAGACATTGACAGGAGAGGACTATGCAAGAGCTCTGTAGTCCACCTATCAATTAAAAAGAGAATAGCAACAATTAGCTAATGACAAGGATGAAGAAACAAATTAAGTGGCATGATGGCACTTTTGCCTGATCTCAAGACAGCAGAGGACTGTTTGGTTGGAGTTTGAATGTTCTCCCTCAGTCAGAGTACCGTCCTAAGATCTGCAGCTTGTCTCTGGGTACTGAAGAATGGTTGCCCTCTTAACAACCGACAGGTTAATTTCAGAGACCTGGGGATGTGAGAAATGTACTCGACATTAAAGAGGAGGCAAGACCCTCACATTATCTCACAGTGAAGTTTTCTACCCAGATATAGAAATTCTGACCTTTAAGATGAAAGACAAGTTCATTCCTTCTAATATGTGTGCTATTTAAAAAAAAACATATTCTATGTGTTTCCGTGTACCTGTGGCTGCATTGGATTTGTGTATCTCTGTACTCCTACCACGTACCACGAGCTAACAAGCTCAAGAGTATTACCGTCAGCTGCGTGTGAGGCAGGTTACTTAGGCTGTCTGCAGCCAGTCTGTGAACCTGCTCTGAAACTGTATACCTGTGCTGAAAAGAAGAGTTGCCATTTCAGTGCTGTCTGTTTGGATCAGTGTTCCCTGTGGCGCTATGCCCTCTTTGAGAGCTCCTCTGTTGGGGATCTATTCCTTGGCCCCTGACTCTCTCCCTCTTTCGAAACAACGGGCCCTTTGTACCTACATATATTACTGCTGTGGGACCTTGCTTCGTATTTTCGGCAATTATACACAATCCCACTCTAGCCATCCCTCTTGTTGCTGCTTCATTGGAGAGAAATGCAATCGAATCGAGGAGAAATGCAGTGAAACGAGGACCCGGGTAGAGGCTTGCAGGAATTAGATTGTGGTGCTGATAAGTTCCATATAGCGCAAGTAAACATGTTCTTATCTTGTTATCCAGCTTGCACATTAACACATGGTGTGTGGAGGAGGTGGAGGAGGGTTTAAAAGGATAAATCAAATCCTAATCATTTTGTTTGGCTTTTCCCACTGTCTGCTCTTTGTCTCTATTTCTGTTGCACATCGTGCAAAGAACCCTGGCGCACATGCAAGAACAATGGAGAGGTCAGAAGCACTAGCCATTTTCCTACACCTTCTGAATGCTCCAGAAATGAGTGCACAGTGATTACGTGCCCTAATGTGTGGTGTTTAAAGAGCGGTTTCCTGTAGCAGAGTTAAATGGTGGTGCCCTCTGTGAAGTATTAATGATGTGGATGGATGAATCAGGTCGGCACAAACCTGTTGATGGCAGCCGCGGCGCTCTCTCAAAGCTGCACCCAGACATCAGGCTTAACCGCTTGGCAAATTGGACATGCTTGTTGGCTGTAGCTCCAATTTATGTGCACTCTCTATTGCAGTTAGTCCATCTTCATTATTGAAATGGCCTCTCGTCAGGTCTTGACAGAGTGGTGGAGATGGTAAAGGGAGGGAGAGAGGGGGAGCATATAGGAGAATCATGAATAATATTTAAAATAAACACATTTCAGGCATTCAAGCTGGCTGGCAGGAGGAGTCATGGGAGTGTTGTGAAATGCCCGGCTTTCGTTTTCTCTCTCCGTCTCTCTCTATCTATCTCTTCATGTGATTGTATGTGCAGCTTCTGCCAGTGGATGCTGATGCTGTGGATCCTACGCCTTGGGGCTTTGTCTAACACACATGCAATTGGGCATAAACACACACACATGCAGAGACCTCGCTACACATTCACTAGTAGCTCTAGGCGCTGAGCTCTGGCAGGACCTCTGTAGCCTGACCAGCATCCCAGCTGTGTGTTGTGTCACTGCCACTCTGGAGACACACTGCTCGGTGGCTACAGCCTATTTTTAATAAGGTGCTGCTGTGACTTCCCCTTTTCAGAGTCCTCGGGATTGTTGTATTGATAAGGCCGGGCTTAGCTCACCTGGGTCTGCAAATTCAGGAGGAGATATCCAATTCCAATTCACGCTTTGTTGAAGAAGATGTGTTTATTGCCAGGTGTATCTGTTGATGTAGATGTGCTGAATTGTTACAAGATGACCTCAATAGCTAAGCTTCAGCTTTAGGAGTGATATGAAGAGAACAGGTTATGGCTGGGTCTACCTACAGGGTCCCTGTACCTGCTGCACACATGAGCAGATGTGATGGCTCATGAGGTAATTACCCACTGAGCTGGTGTGTCTGCAACTATAAGCTGAAGCAGGGGTTCCCTTCAGGTAGCTCTCCTGCTCAGGTCAGTGAACAGCTAATGACATTTAGAAGCAATAGGATGAAAGAGATGGCAGTTGTTTGTAGTCAGCCGCACACTACCTTTGTCTTATTGTCTGCCGTCTGTCTTAATCTCCCAGCCACCCTTTTCACACCACAAGGAGATCATGTTATTAGATCCCCTCCCCTGGCTCATTTGTCATCCTGCAGCACCACTCCTCCAGAGCAGGACTGCAGCAGCTGAAAAATAGAAAACAATATTAACAGGCAGGAGGCCACAACATCATATGTTCATCATTTACTGGCCCGTAGTCTCTCATACCATCATTATTCTTTAAGGAATCACACTAGATTAATATGCTTTTTCTTCTCCTTGCCACCCCACCCGTTTCCTAGAGGCTGGCAAACTTCAACCTTTCTTCTCTCTCTACCTTTGACGCATTGTTTCGTATTACATCGTACCTAGCGCACTGCATCCTGCTACATATACACTCAATCATCCCCACCCCCACTTTCACAATCACTTGCTACAGTAAAAAGTATTGTTAGTGTTCACAGTTTGCTGTCACCGCCTCAGTCAGATCTCTTTAATCTCTCCTCTTTGAGCCAGGTTGGTTTTCTTGCTGCCGAAGCACACAGAAGGGAGGGAGTCAGCTAATTACAATAAACAAATATGCTCAGAGCCGCCTATGTAGGGTTCGCATAGGTTAACAACTCTGCTATAAATGTTAAATGAAGCTTAAAATAGGATAGTATGGCATACAGTTGCCATAGTGATCTCAGCTGTGATTCTTTGTGTACTTTCTTGGTTGGCAAAGTTTAAATTAATTTTAGACACAAATCTGAGATACAGAGAAGAAATGAGTGATTGTTTGGTGCCCCAAGGGCTTCTTTGATGTCTCTATCATGTTTGCAGTTTTTTACATCAATTACTGCAACTTTGTGTTTGTCTGTGTCTGTTCTCAGTCTTTTTTGTAATGAAATCTAATGTTGTGCTGTTAATGTTATCCTGCATTAGACACATGGCAGTCACCCTTAAGAATTGCCTTCGTACTCACGTCTCTTTCCATTTCTCTCCACCTTCTCTGTTCCTCTCTGGCTTTCTCTTTCAACAGGTGGGACAGTCAAAATGATGCGTAGGAGGTGCAGCGTTGAGCCGTATTGATGGATGTGTTAACAGACAGCAGTCTCACATTGATTGTGAAGACTTCAGAACCAGAGAATGCAAATATACTGGAGGACACAGGTGAAAACTTTCTCACTTTCTCCCCTGAGTTTTATAGCTCGTAAACAATAGAAGATGAAGATGTTTGTTTTGCCTTTTAATTCTTTCAAAATTTTGCTTTGAACATTTATGGATACTTGGTTGTTGACCTAAGAAAAGAAATTTTAATTTTCCCAAGAATAATCTCGAATTTGTTAAAATAAATGAAAGCTTAGTGACAACAGTTTCACTTACGACAGCTTGAAAACTTTGAAAAGACAATTAGTATTACCACATACCATGGAACTGGCTTTCTTGAATTAGCTTTTCACCCTCAGTTTTAAGCTGTTTGACAAGATATGGGGAACGTGAAACATATCCTGTCTTTTTTAAATGAAAAGTGGAAAGGAAACATTGAATGAAGCTTTTTAAGCTACTGTTAATCCTCTCTCCCGATGCTTCCACAACTCAGAAATATGACATCTACCTTTTGGCATTAAAAGGTGCAAATGTGAAAAAAGGCTGCACCCATTAATTCTTTCACACTCATTCGCATTCATTAGCATAGGCAAATGAAGGCTTTCTGTGTAAAATACCATTTATTCAGATTTATTCGTTTATTTGTTTAGTTTTTGTTAAAGGTTGCACCTGGTGCCCCATTTGTGAATTCTCAGTAACATAAACCATGCATCATAATAATATTTCCATGATGGAAACTTAATTTAAGTTAATCCAGGTATATTTGCAGTATATTTTGTTCCCTTTACTGGACTAAAAGCCCCAGTGTTGTTTTGCATTTTCCAAGATTCATTCAGCCACTACCTACTGCCCCCTATAGTTTACCTCTATCAAGCACCGCTATTCCTTAGATGAGGTTTATCTTACTGTTTCAGCTCTGGTCAAGCGCAGTGGGAACTGACTGGTTCCCACTGTGAGAATCACACAGATTATCCTCAACACTAGTCTGTTCCTTGAGAGGCACTGAGAGGAAAAGAGAGAGAGTAAATGAGAGAGAGAGGATGGCGAATGAGAGTAGGGAAAAGTGAAGTAGAGGAAAGGGTGAAAGCAGCTCCATTGAGCAGGAATAGGGCAGCTCTCTGAGGAGGGTGGTCATGAATCATGCTACAGTTACTCACCACTTATTATGAACATCCTGTACTGGCTGGATTGATTCTTCCCCACCATTCACAAAATGTCATATAGTGACGATGGAGCAAAAAGTAGCAAGAGGCTTCTGTGGCTGGCCCACCAGCTGGATGAGTGAACGCCCCGGGTGGCTGAGCTGCAGAACGGCAAGCTCGGCATTTAGGCACTTTAAAAACATCCATCTAACAGGAATGAGGAGCAGGGAAGTTGGAGAGGACGGAGACAGCAAGCAGAAAAAGGGAGGAAGATGAGATGGAAGGGGGGAATGGGAGTGAGGAATGATTTCAAAAAGCCATTAAAAGGAGAAAAAGGCCATGTCAGCTGTTTTCTTTTGCATTGTACTTAGTATTGTGATATTGAGCTATTTTATTCTTTCGTATATGTATTTAATCATTTTAATATCAGGCACACATGGTCTCCATATAGACAGTTTCTTATATTCTTTGTATTTGTCTTATTTATAAAGTGTATATAAAGTAATTGGAGAAAAAGGAATGGATATATGTGTGTGTGTGTATGTGTATGTGCATGTGCGGCTGTGAGTGCATGTGTGGCATCTGACACACTAATAGATGAGGCCACAGACGCCAACTTGTCTCTCTCGTCATGTCCATGACCATGTCCCTCTGCATGGGCTTGTCTCCCTGCAGAGCCACCTGGCACAGGGCAGCTCGGGCTTACGTCGGGTGGATGAATCCCTGAATGTCATTGCTAGAAAGCGAGAGGAGAATCTGAGAGCTCTGGGCGCTAACTGGTTTGGTCTGGTCTGGTCCAGTTTGGCGGTGGTCGGGCTGTCTAGCATGGCTGGGCTTGGCAGGGCTGGGGATCAGAAGATCACCGCCACCTGCCAGGAGCCGGGGTCCTTCCATATGTTCAGTGGTGAATGTCAATGCCAGCTTGCATGAGCTGTGTCACATCCAGCCTCAGTTTCTTTTCAAGGAGCACTTCTCCTGATAACACAGTTATAAAACTGCAACTGTGTTAGAATGATCTCAGAGTGCACGAAGCTTGTTTTTTATTAGTATATGAGGTTCTCTTTCTGTAAGCTATTGTAAGATATTGAATTGTGGCAGCAGCAAGCATTTTGGATGTTTATCTTGTTTACATTTGCCAGCCTACATTATGCTGTACCATATCAGTGAATATGAGGCTGCCGATCCCCCTCTGACCTCTAATGTCAAACTCAATTTGTCAGCTACAGTCATCGTTGTAAGAACTGGTGTGTGTGTGAGTGTATGTGTGTTTGTGTACCTGTCTGACTGACTGATCTGTGGCGCATTCTGAACAGCTGAAGAGCTAATGGTCCAGCTGGAGACAGATGGCCTCTCGATAACACTATACCCCCAAGCCAATACTCACACTCTACACACACACACACACACACACACACACACACACACACACACACACACACACACACACACACACACACACACACACAAACGCACACAGACACAGACGCACAGACACACACACATGCATCCACGCGAACATGCACACTCTCTCTCTCTCACATCCACTCACACATACACACACACACACACACACACACACACACACACACACACACACACACACACACACACACACACACACGTGCATCCACGGATGCACGCACACCCTCTCTCTCTCTCTCACATGCACACACACCAGAAAATCACATGCACGCACACATTGGATAGGATAGATTGTTAATCCATTATAAACCCTGAGGAAACACATTTCTCAATATGAGTTTAATGTTTCACAGCAATTTTGAACAATCTTTTGGCAATATTAGGTAGCGGCTTAGGTTTCGTGCGAGCATGGGGGGAGAAAGGAAGTTAATTTCTCCCCTTTTTTGTAATTTCCCTCTTTCTGTCGCCTTGCTTTTTTGTAGGGCTAATGAAAGAAATAAGTAATAATTTCTTTATATTTGTCTAGTCTATGGGCACTGGAAAATTACGTGGTAGATTTTAAGAACTGGGACTGTTAACATATAATACCAAATAAATCTAAATGAATTGTGTCCACGCCTGGAATAATATAATTGTAGTCTTGCAATACTCCTGTCTTTACAATAAGTGTCATACAAAGCAATGTGGCTGGTAATGTAATACCTAATGTAGAAAAGGATATATGTCCCGACTCTCCACAGAGAACATGTGTCAGTAACATGCTTTTGCTCTGAGGTCATTTTGGCTCACAGATTGAAGGGAACTGATGGCAAACGCCTCGCTGTGTTGCTTCTACTGCCTCCGACAAGTTGCTGCTATAACAGTTTTCTTACTCCGAGAGGAAGAGAGAAGATGCATATTTCTCCTGAGGTTTTCTTCATTAAGGATGACAGTAGCATCGTTGTATGCATTTGGTAGGCGTTCTGGTTGCTCCAGTGTGTCTGCAGGCCGCAGACCCAGAGAGACCTGCTCTCAGAAATTTCATTACCTCGTTAAATCACTCTCAAATCATATCCATATTCAAAGATTTACTCACCACCAATACAGCCATGTTGAATACTGTTTGTTAAGCTGTCTTCCCCTCAAGCATTTATCACATCCTCAATCATGATTAGGCGCATCCATTCTAAAATGGGGGACATTTCTAGTTAACCTCTGAACACATTAATTGTTGTGGCATGTTTTTAAACTTAATTTTTTTTGTCTGTCGTGGTTTTAAAGAATAAGTGTGAGGCGGCAGCTTGGGATTGTAGAGGAAGGCAGGTGTAGATGATATTGGTTATACAGTCTCCAACATATGGGCCTGTCGTGTCCCATGTGTACGTACCTGCCTCCTCTGCTGTCATCTAATTATGCAGAGCAAACAAAGCTATCTGCCTGCTGCTACAAGCCCGCTTCTGTATGTTTTGATTGTTACTCATCAGATGGATGTCTTCAACTGATTAAAACATTGTTACAATCGACCTGTAGAAAATCACCAAAACCTACTTTCAGTTTAGTCATTACTGCTATAATAGCTGCCAATCTGTATAATTTTGTGGGATCTTGTTGAGAGCTAAGTTGCATCTGTGTCTATACAGATGAAATGCTAAAAAGAGGGGGAGGTAAAGCAAGATGACAGCATTAATTTGATTTCATATATTGCTCTTGGATTGGTAAAGGAAGACATACAATACCACAGTACAATTTTTGTATATTATTTCCATAAAGTAGCTGATTTTTTTGAGTGATTTTTCATACTCTCTGTCTATGAATGGAAGATTTGTTTAACACAAAATTCAAACCATTTAATAAGTCACTCATAAAATAAATGTTGCATAATTGTAGATGTCATTCCATTGATCACTAACACCCACTTTCAGGACACTTAGAGAGAGTTTTTCTTTCTGAGAACTTTGCAGTGCTTCCTGTGAACATATAACAGAACTGATCATATTGTTCTAATAAATAGAACAACTGAATTTCTAGCAGCTCTTTATCACTTTCACATGTCAACGGGATACAGGAGGTTCCATTCGTGAGTTACTTTTCTTGTGTTTTATGTGTTCTGAGAATTTGGTGTGAATTTAGTATGGCTATGTTAGGTCTTGCCTAGTCTAGACTTTCATGGGTAAGAAGTTGTCGTTACCCATCCTGACACGGCTAATACCTCCTATTGAATCCAGTACCAAAACTGTATTATTAATGGCATCACAAAATGACATTTTGAGCTCTAGGGGGTTAATTGACACTAATTGCATTTCAGTAGCCCAGAAGAAATGTCAGTTTAACTACAGAACACGAACAATGTAATTTAACTTCAGACTTATGGTTTAAAGACTTGAAAGAGCTGAAATCTTTTCTTTCTTTCTTTTTTTCCTGTAGGGGTGTGTGAGCAGGATGGTGATTTGAGTCTGTGCGGGCTCGTTGATGCTGCTCTCCCTCCATCCTCACCTCCTACTGCCGCAGAGACTTCACAGCAGGCCTGCCCACCACACCAGAGGACCACGTGTACATCGCCAACCCTCCCCCTGCCCCTTAGCACTGACCCCTCGCTGGGCCTGAGAACGACCCCCTGCCCTCCCTCCGATGACTCTCCAACTGTAGTCCCCCATCTTCACCACACTCCCACTCCCACATCACTTCCCACCCCAGCTGTAAGCTCCTGGTGCTCAACAGGAGACACCCAGAAAACTCCTCTTCCGCTTTCCGTTGCCCTCCCTCTGTCAGCTACGATGATGGAGCCTGGCACTGTGTCTGCCCTTACAGAGGACTGTCTTCTTCAGCCTTCCCGCACCTGCCTCGGCTGCTTCATTGAAACCCGGGATGCTACTGACCCTAATTCCATCCAGAACCCCGCCCATGACCCAAACACCAACCCTGACGCAGAGACTGGGCTGAGTGTAAGGATAGGGGATGTGAGCCGAGAGGACTTCTCTGACATCAGTAACATCAGCATCCAGTGCCTGAGCCATGCGGGGGAGGCAGTGAGTCACTATGGAGAACAGCTCCTCTCTGACCAGCTACTTAGCTTTCCTCTGCCAAAAGCCCCAGGTGAAGGCAAGAGAGTGGATGGAAACAAAACAACAGAGGATTGTGATGACCCAGAAGATGATGCAACAGCTAAGAACTTGTATGAGGGACTGTTACTGGACAAAGTGAGTGGAGAGGAGGTTCTGTTGGCTAATGCTGGCCAGGACTGGGGCTACTTTGAGTCCTTCATCAGTGAGAGTAAAATGGAACTGTTGGATCTTTGTTCCAAGAATGAACTGTCAGTCAACCTCTTCTCTGAAGAAGATGTTGACAATCTATTTGATGATGAAGACGATGATTCAACTTTAAGCAGTGATGTGTGTTCACTGAAAATTCGTTATGAGTCTTTCCAGGACAATATGAGGGAAAAAACAAATGTGCTCCAGGAGGAGACACAGTTCAACTTCTTCCCTAGTGTCCTGGCCAACTGTGCCAAGAAAGAGGAAGGAGCGGGAGTCTTGAGGAGGAGTGCTGAGGAGATTCAGCCCAAAAATGATGAGCTCATCCTGGAGACGGGACAGGAAGGAAGGGCTGGGGACTGCAGTGGTAGGAGCCCCCTTGACGGCTCCCAGGGCTCACCCATGTCCACTCCCAAAGTCAATTACCTAATGGACTTCAATTCCACAGAGGAGTCAGGAGAATTCAGTGATGACAGCTCCTGTACTGGCTCCTCCTCGGAAACCCTGCAGGAGGGCAAATTCAAAAAGGGCCACTCAAAGAGATTCCTCAGCCCCTCCAACCCTCTCAACTATGGCTTGCGTTCCAAGAGAAAGGTTCGATACAGTGATGATTACTTATATGATGTTGACTCGCTCGAGAGTGAGAAGAATGCAGAGAAAAAAGAGAAAGCTCCTGCTGGTCAGAAAGAGGAGGAGGATGTGGACTGGTGCCCTAAAAAACGTCGGAAATCCTGTCGTAAAGAGCCACCCGTGGTCATCAAGTACATCATCATCAACAGGTTTAAAGGAGAGAGACTCATGTCAGTGAAACTGGGCAAGTTAGACCCTGTGGATGCTACTGTGAGCTTAAATGCTGACACAGTAAGCAAATATGAGACACTGGCTCCTTTGAAGGATTTCTGGCAGGAGAGGCAAAGAGAGAGACAGGAACAGCTTAAGCTGGCTGCCAGAGATAAACAACAACGCGGTTTACATCTAAATGGACGCCATCATCGCCCTTTTAATTCTAGTCATCCCAAAAGGAAATACAAGATTGCAAACAGGCTTAAGGTTCAGAGGATTCACACTGTGGAGCAATCAGCAACCGCACAGGGCTCCCCTCTCTCTGATCAGGGCCATGGAGGTGTCACTAAAGAGGAGGCCACCTCAACGGTAGGCGGAATAATAAAAGCTCCAGGCCTCCCAGTCACATTAGACACAAACTCCATCACGCACACAGTCACAGCCAAGAGCCGCTCACAGGAGAGGGAGGAGAGGGAGGGGAGGAGATTGGGAGGAAATAAAACAGTCAGGATAAGGAAATTCAAAAGCGAAGCCAGGCTGAGGAGCAAGAAAATGAAAGACGCAGAAGGAGAGGAGGGGAGGAGCGTGACAAATGAAACGGATGCCTGTGTTGCTGCAGCACAGATTGAGGACCCTACTGCTGGGCTGGAAGAGGCAGGCATTAGCTCAACTACAGTCAAACCCAATTTCTCTGACAATACTACCACTGCTCACACATCTGAGGAGAAGTTCCCCTTTGTTTCGTCCACCTGCTCTCCTGACAAAGCTCCCTCCTCAGAGGAGGTGGAGGCGGATGTCCCAGTCATCCCAGGGGGCTATCTGCAGACCCTGTTAGATGCTACAGACTCCTCTGGTGGAGCAGCTATCTCTTATTTCCCCCAGCAGCCCTCTAGGCAGCAGTATCCTTTGGGGCTATCCCTAGAGGAGAAACAGTTTTCTTCTCTACAGCTGGCTCAGAGCTGCGTCCTCTCACCTCCCTCTGAGTCTGAGCTCCAGCAGTCTCCCCAGAACTGCCCCAGCTTCCCCCAGATGTGGCACCCGCAGCTCTGTGCAAGTCACAGCCAGAGTTTTGGGCCTGAGACCCCAGAGACACCCATCTTACCCAACAACTTCCCAGCTGCTGTGCCCCTGAACGACAGCCTGCCAGTGTCTAACTACAGCCAGCTGAGCCCTGAGGCTGACAGGCTGCTTTATGAGAAGAGCTACCTTACAGAGGCAGGGCTGCAGCCTGCGGCAGATCTGCAAGTTTGTCAGCCTGCATGTGTGGAGGGCCAGGTGCAATACCAGAGAGGGTCCCTGTGCACAGACAATGGCAGGCTCATCAGCTATGACTCAGTGGGCTCTCTGTCAGCCTCCTCCAGCAATTACAGCTCCCTCAGCCTTAAGTCTTGTGAGCGAGAGGGTGAGGAGGAGGGCCGAGACAGCTTCCTAGCTCATTGCAGTCCTAAAGTGGTGATTCAGCAGAGTGTGGATGCCCTAACCCCACTCAGGGAGTCCTCAGACCTGCTGGATATCTCCAACTTTACCCCTGACAAGTTTAGACACTCATCACTGTCAGAGCTTTCCCCTCCTGAGACCCCCAACCTATCCCCCCAGGTGGGGCGTGAGATGAAGATGGCAGGGAATGTTGGAGAATACCAGGATGTGAATGATATGACTATGGACTGCAATAGGGAGGTAAAGTGGAACTGTGACGTTATGCAGCAACAAGAGCACACAGCAAATACATACACAGTGGAAGACAGCCAGTTTCCACTGCACAACTTCAACAGTCAGGATGTTTTATGTTTAGATAAAAAGGAGCTGGGAGTTTCTGAATTTGATGAACAGACTGGTGAGATACTGGCTGGTGCAAAAAGCATAAAGTCAAAGAGGAAAGGCAACTGCAAACAGACAGCTGCAGGACAGAGCCCAAAGAAAGTCCGGGCTCCCAGAGCTCCCAAGTCAGAAAAGGTCAAGACCCCCAAACAGAACTCACGCTCCACCAAAAAGATAAAGGCCATGTTAGAGGGTAAGGCAGCAAAGAACCAGGCAAGTGGTTGTGGCACAGGCCTGACTGACAGTAGCAGCACTGGGGACTGGTCTGGCACTGGCTGGTCAGAGAGCAACAGTCTGGTAGGGGATGACCAGAGAGAATTCGAGGAGCCCTCCAATATTCTCTCCAACATTGTCTCTGGCATGGCCGAAGTCCAAAGGTTCATGATGGCCTCCATTGAACCACTTTGGAATCCCATGTCGGAGGCCTGTATGCCCTCTGAGGCCAATAGCCTCAACCTAAAGACCCTCAAAATCTTGGCAGGCACAGAGGCTGACCTGAAGAAAAAAGGAGCCGTACTAACAGGGGCTGGGAGAGGCAGAAAGGCTGGGGGAAAGGGAGGAAAAAACCAGGCCAAATTCAACACCTCTCATCCCTTATTCCCTCAACTAGCTCTGGGCTGTAACATGTTTGATAAACCCAACTTTATTAACCCTGGGCCTGCACACAAAAAGCTGTACCGCCACAAGACCAGTGCAAAGTTCCCTCGGATTGAGACACTGAAGGGGAAGCGAGGTGAGAGAGACCCAAATAAGGACATAGCACTGATGACCTCTTTTGAGAAACTGAGGTAATATTTTGTTATCAGCTGCTGTTGCACCCCCTTCTAACTTTCCCCCACTACCTGCTCAGCCCTCCCTCCCAAGCATACCTACACTGATGCTATGCCAGAGCTGCATGAGTACTACGTTCCTCCTGACTACTCCCACTTCCTTTTAACCCCCCGAAGAGGAAATTAATATCTGCATGAAAAACTTCTTGTACTTTGCAAACTACCTATTGAGTGATTGTGTCAAGCTTGATTGAGATTTGAAACGACCATGGCTGCATTTTTCTTGCTTTTGTTGTTTCTGCTTTGTTTGTTCTTCTTATAGTCGTTTTTGTTTTATTTTTGTCTGAAAAAAAAAGAGAATAAGCCTTGAAAACAGTTCTGTCGCCTTTTTGAGGAACTTTGTTTTTGTATTTTCTCAGCAGAACTAGCTCCCCTGAATTATGTATTTATTCCCCCTTTTCCCTAAAGATGTAGCTATATACACACAAATGCATTGAGTGACATCTACGCACCCCTCCTCCTCATCTGTTTTTGTATGCAGAATATGGATGTCCTGTTGTTGCTGTCCTTCATACACTGCCTGGCTCATTTCAAGAGGGAAACCGACAATTAATGAGCCCTATATAAACCCAAGACATCTTGAAAAAACAAGATGGGACCATTTTGTATTGATGACATATCAGACATTGTCTTTTTTCCCCTCAAAGTTGGAATGACTCCCCATTTTCTTTTATCAACCATTTCTTTTTCTTTTGGAGTTTAGACGAACTGGTTATCTAAATTTACATTTTTACGCCTTGCAAATACATAAAAGCTCCACCCTCAGAGTATTTTTGTCTATGTTGTTGTACAGGGACATGCAATATTTGCAAAAAAAGATAATTATAATCTTAAAATCAATGTGCCAAAAGTAACAATGCTGTGTAAATGACCTCTTATATATGTGTGAATATTGGCTGTTCCTCTTTTCTATCCATTGGAATATTGGCTGCTCGGGTTGGAGACTCCTTACAGAGACTTGCCACTACAGGAATTCTTTATTTGGGACTTTTCTCTCTCCTCTGATGAAAGGCACCAACAGCTGGCAGTGGTACACCACCACTCAATAAACCAAATCAGAAAGACTCCGAATTCTCCTCGTTTCCCCCACTTTGTTTGCCAAATTCAATTTACCTCAACATCGCCTGGCACTGAGAAGCAACAAAAGAGAGGCAAAGGGGAGATCTGCTCTGAAGGCTACTGTAGAGGAAGAAGATGAAAAAAGAGATGTTCAAATGAGCCTTCTCTGGACCAAGGAGAGTGTAGTGCAGATGTTTGAGGGTAAGCAAGGAAATTATTTGTCATTTGTCAGAGGCCGTGCTTCACTGAATAACTGTTTTGTTCTGGAAATTCAAGGTGGTTTATTACTCATAGAGATTCTGATGTACGCATCAGTCGCGAATGGACATGACATTTTTGCAGTTAGATTTAATGTGAATGTGAAAGCAGTTTTCAGTCCAAATGGAATCAGTAATCTTGTAAATGAAGGAAAGCATGTCTTTGCAATAGCTCCACATGGGAATCTTACTTCTATCTTACCTGAAATGGTAATTCAAACAGTAATTTTTCTTAACATTCTCATGTAATTTATTTCTTAACACTGCCATATTTAGTAAGTTGCACCACTGGTGTATTCAGTCTCTGATTATTTTGGTTCATTTTTCACATACAATCTAAATATAACTCCTTTCTTTTATATGTTGTCTGTAATTTTCACCTCATTTTTAATGGGTCGACATTTTGGCAGAAAATGTTGTCAAAATCAAGGCCAAATAAGGGCACAAATTGAAAAAAACCAAATGTATTGGTACTATCTGATCCAGTGTATTCCCAGGCCGTTTATATTAATTACTTTGGGGTAATTCACTGCCTCACTGCCCTGAAATAAATCCACCTTAAGATGGACCTTATAATCATGTTTAATTGCCTATAAAATTTTTTGATTTTATATAATAAAGGAATTTCAGGAGAAATGCAGAGCCCCTTCAACTAGTTAGAAGAGTATCTTTTACAAAAATGTACTCAAACAGTAGGCCTATATTTTCTCTCTTTTTTGAACGTTAAATATTATTTTTACATGTAGCAGTAATTACATGAGACTTCATGGGGATGTGCAGGCAAATTGAAGCTTGATTTAAAAACAGGCCTTGTCACACTGGAAATGGTAATTCTGACGCACAGGTGATGTTAATTGATTGCTTGCATATGGCAAGATTCATAATCAATCTTTCTCTGTCTCTTCTTTCTCTCCTCTCTGCCATGATCCTTTGTTTCTTTTCTCCAGTGTATCAGGGTTAGGACCAAGACAAGCTGCTGATGGGAAGCTCCACATGGGCTGCAAGCCCATTTAGTCTGCCTTCTCTCATTTCTGCCTATTGTCAAATTGAATGTACTTCTATGAGTTCGTAGTTTCTTTATTTTTTTTTTTCTCCTTTTTGTTTTTAAAATGTGCCACTGTTGAGCTGCCTCATGTTAATGGTGCTAGGAAAGCTGACAATTGTTTTGTTTTCTTTTTTTTCCCCTCTTTTTTGGGTTTGGTTTTTTTGTGTTCCCAGAGTTAACAAAAAAAGAAATGCAAAATAGATTAGGTACCTAACCCTCTTTATGAATGTATATTATAATGTTATGTTTGATGTATTCACTTCATGATTCTTTGACAATGATTGGAATTACTTTTGCTCTTTTCATTAAAAGATTACCGAGCTTTATATATACTGTCTAGAGTTGTTACCAGAAGGAATCTTAATGAACTCTTGACACTACAAAATCTTGTATATTTTTTGTGTGCCAATTTGTAACATATTTTGTAAGTGTATATTTTTCTTAGAAAGTGCTGTGAAGTATTTGTGTGTGTGAGTAACCTTTTATGCGCCTCTATGGGCAGTGGAAAGGATATACAATGACAAGTTTCTGGTTTTAAAAACCAAAATATGAAAGTATCAACAGAAAACTAGAAATATTTACATTTTGTTGGGAGTTTTGTAATAAGACCATGATCTTGTTGTGAGAGTGTTGTGTTACTGTGCAAAACACAAATAAGCAAAGAAAAAAAATGAAAACTTGGAAAAAAATATAATTTGTGAACAATTTGCTGTTTTATAGATTTTCATGTAAATTATTTGAGTATTATTTTGTTTTTTGTTTTGTTGTAACTGTTGCAAAGGTTTTAAATATTTGTGATCAAGCCTGTATGGTGATAATGTAATATTGGTAACTTGCTGAGTTTTGTAATAATGTTTATGGAGTAAATATACAAATTAAAATAAGATTTTGAATGCTGCTTTCTGAAGAGAGTTGGGTTGTGTTTTTTGCCGCCCACCCTTTGCTGTAGCCAGTAACTACAGTAATAACAGTAAACATAAAATCTCCATGCCATTAATTTCTCTGCAAACTAATCTAATCCTAAATCCATTCGATTACAAAAGGTTATGGCATGCAGTTTTGTGAAAACAATTAATATCACAAACAGCTCACTGAGATGTCAGGAGTGAATTGTAAGTTCAAGTATCATATCTGTTACCCCCCCCTTAGCGGTACTACTAGAACAATAGTGATAGGGAAGCATATAATCTGTTATATCCAGGGTTTGGTCTTGCCACAAAATGTGTAAGCATAAATACACCCCTAACAATTCCAATTAGTCTGTCCCTATTTGTTACATTGGAAGATTCTTAGACGAAAGGCATTTTAATGTCTGCACACGTCTGGCTTTGGTTCATGTTATTTTAATGTCATGTCTAATTAGCGCTCAGGGTCAGGCATTGCTAGAGTGACTGCTCATCCATAACTCCGAGCTGGGCTGCAGTGGTCCACACTGCAACTCATTCTGGCGTGCTTAATTGGAGCTGGAGATACTGTCTCAGACCATAAACAGATCCTGTGATGTATGCCTCCAAAATTGTCAGGTGGTATTAGTATTGTTTTTGTTCTTTAGTCACCCATAGCAGATAAGGCAGCAAGCAAATTATAAGATGGATTGTCCAATGCAATGGATGAGGTATACCTGTGGTAATTAAATTAGATCCTAGTTGTTTTGTCAGTGCTCACATTGCGTAGACAGTCATAGGTGGCTCTCTCATTAGGACAGTTGTTTGTGTGTATGTTTTTTATCATTATGGAGAAGATTATAAATGAACAGAATCAGTAGGTCTGTTTCAGTAATGTTTTATAATGTAGACATGTACTTATTTTGTCAAGTCACAAGAACCTATTAACAAAACAATTACCCAAACATACTTTTTGTTTGGCTGGCAGGCTTGTTCTAAAAGAAAGAAACATTTAAATACAAGCTTTTACAGACTGGCATTTTACTAATCCCAGGCAAATCCTTTTTTGTGTGCTAGAACAGCATCTTTAAGGCACTACAGAGGCTTTTCAACCACTGCCCAATAGCTTCTTGTAGCTTTCCTGACAGTTGTGTATTTTCTGTGTGGTTTTTTTTCAAAACACTGTCTGTGATAGCTGCAACTATGGTTGCTAGCTAGTTTTCTGCACATTGGTTTAAAAATGGCCTGTAAGTAGATGCCACCCACTGCCAAAGGGTCACCACTGTGTCTCTGCTGGCAAGCTGATGTATCAATACTGTCCCACCTCCACCCACACAAAAGTCCTGGGCCTGCTATAAGCCTGTGGTCTTCCTATAAAAAAATCTATAGTTCCTCTATTTTTTTCCATGATAATTTTAATGATTAAGGTAAATTAATGCTAACCCCCTGCCTTTGACTTGGTACAATGCTTTTTCTGAATTCTACAGACATGCTGGATGTTTTGACTTATCTTGACCTGAATTTTTGTTACCTTGCTTTTTTTTAATGTATGAAGACAGGGAAAAGTGTGGGATAGTGTTTGTTAATTAATATCAATATCTCAATTTAGTTCATTTTAGTTCAACATGTAATTACAAATATAATAAGTCACATGCTGTACTATGCATATGTCAGTCTCCTTCAGATACAATTACTGTGTACTGCCACAGAGTTACTGTATTTTTCTCTATTTCTCTATTTTTTTATCTGTTCAAAGAAAATAATACTTTTACGAATGACTAATAACAATTATTCATTCACGTTGCTGACAAAATACAAAGCAACAACTGACAGAGGGTAAGACATTAAGTTAGTAACATAGTAGGTAATTGACTTAGCAATGTTCTGGCAATGTTTTTCAGTGTTTGAAACCACAGAGGAAGCTAAGCCTCAATGGCAAAAACATTCATTTGCAATGTAGTTTTATGCACTGAAATGCCGTTTAAAGTTGAGTAATTTTACTATCTTCTTGATTTTATAAGGGATAAATTTGGAGGTGTGGCATTTTCTTTTTTTCTTTTTTTAATTCTGTTTTAAGATAATCTCCCAAACTTCTGTCATACAATTTGGGGGTTATCATTAATGTACATCACGCATACTGTGTTCAGTCTTTTATTTTTTCTTTTTGATGTGCCTTGCTAAATTGTCCATCCTCTGACAGTGTGTTGTAAGCAGTGCTAGATGCTGTGCCTGTAGATGTGAGAAGAGGCTACCATGAATACATCTCTTTTGATGACAGAGTAGGAATATCCTATTCATCAACGACCATGGCATCACCACTGGTTGTACAGCACTGGAGACTGTGGGATGAAATAAGGAATTAACATAGTCAAACAGGATTTTAGTTATTGCACTTTTTCCATTGCCATTTGATAATCACTATCAGACATTTTGTCAGCGTCCTTATCATAGAAGTAGTTAATCCAGTTTTCACCATTTGCTGTTGCCTTTGTTAAACAAGAGAAAAGTTTACCGTTTTAAAAAACACTGGACAACAAATGGTGAAAATTGGATTAAATATAACCATGATAATGACATAATACTTTTAAATACTAATACAAAATATATTAGTTTCTGCTACTGGATAAATCCCACGAATGATTCTGTACATAAAACAGATGATTTTATTAAAAGCCTCCAAATGATAATTTATGCTGACCATTTAAGTACACTGCTGTGCCCAGACTTTACAGATATTTGTCCTCCAGCCTGGATTCTGCGGAGGGTAAGAGTATTTGCCTTTACAACCGCATCGTGACGCTACAGCTGAACAGTGGCACACTGTCCAACACAAACATCCTTTTTTGCTGCTACTCCTCTCAGACCCTGAGCTGAGTCTTTCAGGCAGCTTATCGGGCTGCGTATGAAGCAACCCCCCCCCCCTCCGCCCGCCTCCTTTGTCGCGATAGGCAGCCGCAAACTCAAACCATTTAGCTTGTGTTGGTGACCCATGGTTAGTGCGGTGCCTGTGTCTACCTGGGAGGTTAAACTCAGGGAAAAACGTCGTGATTTCTCAGTTTCCGGAAGATCATTGTAGCCTTCCTAAAAGAAAGAAAATGGAATCCTGAAATCGCACTTAGCTAAACAGTCAAGCGTTTTTCAGAGAGTATTATAAGAACAACTGGGCAGAACGATTACATTGCTTCTAACATCAGTGAACAGGTAATGTACCAATGATTTGGTGACAGATGTGTATTCATTCTGATCACCTTTATTTTCATTTGCTAGCTAATTTTAGCTTGTTTGCTCTGGTTAGGTACTGGTTGGAACGTCATTGATTGACGTCGTTTGCTTAGCTAGCCTGCGGTGATGCTAACAGTAGCGTCAATGTTTTTTTAATGACATCCTCGTGTTTTGTTTGTGAATCTTTAGTAAAAGTAAGGGGGAAAAAAGTCCATTTCAAGCCATGTTTCCTGGCATCAGAGATATTTGTTGTAAATTAGTGTTTACGTCAAGTTAATGTAACGGAGGACACCTACCAAGAAGTTACTGGCTAAGTTAGCGTTAGCTGATGTTGGAGTTCCCGTTGGAAGTGGGAGTAGCTAGCCATTTGGCTGGCTAGTTAACATGGAAGCTATCTAGCTTTAGCATGGTGAAAGCTCAACATAACTGAGGTTATTTGGTCGTCTAAGCTTGTTTTGAGTAAGTAGTGTAAATGGTATCAGGCTCAACACATAACCAGTTCTTTAATTTGCTTTTTACACATATTATAATAAATATAGTGGTTTCTCTTTTGTAGCCAGCAGTGGTTGAAGTTGACAGTGTTAGCAGCCGTGAACGATGCTAATAGTTGTTAGCTAGCGTAAACTAAGCTAGATGATGCCATTTTGTTTTTATCTCGACTTTGACCAACACATTGCTTTCCCATGGGGCTTAAAAACACACAAAACATCAAATTATTCGAGTTAATTATAGCTATCAATCGGTCACATTTTCTAACGTGTTCAGGTAAAGTGCGTTTTACGTTACGGTAAACGCAGCGGCTGAGCTAGCTAGTATTGCGTTAGTAGTAGGTTGTCAGTTTGCTTTTCAACCAGTGGACCTAAAGCTTGTTAATAACTTATGGATCGATGTTCCCCTCAAATATTGAGTATGATGCATTGTGATGCTGTATTTTGACCTGGGTTTTCTCTTCATGACAGTTTCGCTGCCTGGTTGATAGTAATGCACTGATTCGGCCATTGCATTCAACATAGATAAATGGAAATGCCTAAAGCTGTCAAATAAAATGTTTTCATGTATCTTTGGTAGTGAATCCCTTTTGCGTAATCCTATTCTACATCTGAGGAGTCTTACTACCTTAACTCCTCTAAACTGGATGTAGAGTCAACTAGTTTGGTATATCCATCTGCTCTTGATATACAGCTAAACTTTTTTTCTTTTTTGCTGCAGCAACTAGATCCTGCTGGAGATTGGAGAACATCCCTCGACCTCCCTCCCTTCTGAATCAATGGAAGGGTCTGACAGTCAAGAGCAGAGTGGCAGTGACCAGCCAGAGTCACAGCGCAGACGGCAGCTGGACCGCCTGGACAGGGAGGAGGCCTTCTACCAGTTTGTCAACAATCTCAGTGATGAGGACTATCGTCTCATGAGAGACAACAATCTCTTGGGCACCCCAGGTAATAATCCTTTAATCAAATTACAGTAGTCTATAGTCTTGTGAAAATAATAAGTGACTGTGGAAATGTTTGTATGATTTTAAGCAACTCAAAAGGTAATTAGTTTTATTTTAAAACAGATAGGGCTGGGTATCCAGTACTCAGTGTGTTGCAGGTAGTAATAAATGAAATGTGATAATGATAAAATGATACCTAGTGAGGTCACACAGATGCCTGTAGGAAAGTTTCAGCAGCTGATCCTAAGCGTGTGCAGTAGTTAGTTTCACTGGTGCTTTTTGGTTACTTTTAATGATTAAATCCTCACTATCATTTTATTGTCTCCCTTTCCATGCTAACTGAGCTGTACCAAATTCCATTCCTCCCTTTCAAAGTTTCAAAATGTAATTAGAAAGATTATTTTAAAAGTGCTATTATAGGTTTAGAACAACTTAAATCATGAAATTTAGAATTAGGTTAATAATCTGTGGCTTATTCAAGGCTTTTATGTGCACTGTATGTATATACCGGTGCTTCACATTAAACATCATATAGCAGGGCTAATAAGTAGGCTACAGTGCCTTTTGAATAAAGTAGGGATTCAGAACGAATGATTCACATCTGGTTTAGAAAAAGTGAACATGCTCCTTGTACTTAATGGGGAAACTAAACCATATTAGCTGTTATGTCATTGTGCTGTGATGTCACATAAACTATACTTCAACCCACCTACTCCAGTGTTGTAAGTTGATAAATTATAAAGTTTTATATTCTGAATATAAGATTGTTAAATGTTTTTGGTGTAGAGGACTTTCAAACATGCAAGAATTTATTTGATGTTGCTACTGCTTCAAAAGTACTGGTCATCAAAATTTCTATTATAAGCTAACAGTTTGCAGGCATGCCTTTGCAAATGTATTATTTTTTTTATGACTATTTGGTAAAATCTATGTCCTTCTCCATCTTCACACATTTCCTACTTCCCAGTAGAATGAGAAGTTATAATGAAAGTTAAGCTTAGGTACCTTTAGTTTTGGATTTGTCATTCTGCTCAAAATGCAACACCGTACGGACTATTTAAGACGCCCAATCCGTTTCTGTCCCAGGATAGTGGGAGGGGGAATGTAAGTTTGGAACATCCTTTAGTGGAGCACCCTGCAAAGGAGAGGGCATTGAATGGACAGTGGCATGCCCTGGTAAGTCTGGAGGTTTTCAGTATTGTCCTGTTGATGTGTTCAAAGACAAACAAACAAACAGATCTATGGGCCAATAGAGTACAAAAAATTAAACACCAGTTCTTTTCTGACATATGTACAACATTTCTACGGTATAGTACGAGATTTTTTTTTTTTTTTTTAATTCTTTAGTTCTCTACCTGCCATGTAGTTGCTACAGTGCGTCCATCTACCGATTTTCCTCTTTTTGTGCATTAAATTCGAAAATGTGTGTTCTTACTGTAGGGAGTTAAACTGTCAATTCCTCCCAACCACCTGCAATGTCTTTCTCCCAGTTTACGCTTGTGGTCAGACTTGTGAAGAGGAACTAAAGACTTGATAATCTTCCGGAAATTAATGTGTAGATTGCCTTTTGTGTAGACTTTTATTCTGTTTTGTAATGTCTCTTTCAGGAGAGGTAACGGAGGACGAGCTGTTTAATAGACTTCAGCAAATCAAAGATGGTCCAGAGCAGCAGAATAACACCCCTAGTACTGAAACTGGAGAAGATCCAGTTGGTAAGTTTGCCGTTTTATATATATTTTTTTTCTCTTTTATGGCTGTGTGATCTACTGTCAAATTCAGACACTGATTTGTCACTTATTTTTACTCTGCTAATTTTCAGCACAACCAGAAAGCTCTGAGGATCCTGCCAGTGGGGATAGTCTCCTGGACTGGCTGAACACAGTGAGGCGCACAGGCAACACAACCAGAACTGGTCATCGTGGAAACCAGTCATGGCGGGCAGTAAGCCAGACCAACCCAAACAGCGGCGATTTTCGCTTCAGCCTTGAAATCAGTGTTAACCGTAACCTGGCTGAACAGCAGGCAGCTGCCGAAGGGGAACAGGTGTCTCCAGAGGAATCTTCAGAGGGTCAAGAAGTGGTGACAAATGCTGAACCGCAGGTCCCCATGGAGACAGAAGTGGTGGAAGAACCAGTTGTAGAGGAGTTGGCTGTCATAGTGGAACCAGAGCCTGAACTAGAAGAAGTTGTTTCACAAGAGATTTTAGGAGAACCGCCAAGCTCACCTGCTGCCCTGCCAGTACCACCCCCACTTTCTCCTTCTCCGCGCAGAGGACAAAGGAGAGCCCGGAGCCGCAGTCCAGAACTACGCAGGACCAGGGCCCGTACAGCCAGGAGCCGCTCCCCTCTCAGTTTGGATCAGCTGGATGGTCTCACTAATCCACGTCAGGCTCACAGCTCTCTAGGACCTAACACTGCCACCAGTTCGCCCCCTGTGCCTCAAGTGGAGGGCAGTTCACGGACTCGGCAACATGTTCTTTCCAGGCAAAGCACTGTTGACAATGATGTACAGCCATCTAGGGTTGGTGCAGAATCGGTCCCAGAGGCCCAAAACGTCGAATCTCAGGAAGGAGAAGCTGCTGGGGGAGAAGGGGGTGGAGAAGGGGGTGGAGAAGGGGGTGCAGCAGGGCGCCGTCCCCCTACTATTATGCTTGATCTCCAGGTGCGTCGTGTGCGTCCTGGCGAATATCGGCAAAGAGACAGCATTGCCAGTCGTACCCGCTCGCGTTCTCAGAACTCAAACAACACATTTCTTTATGAGAGTGAGCGTGGTGGATTTCGTAGGACTTTCTCACGCTCTGAGCGTGCTGGTGTGAGGACCTATGTCAGCACTATTCGCATCCCTATCCGAAGAATCTCTGATGCAGGTTTGGGAGAGGCAACCTCAATGGCTCTCCAATCTATGATTAGGCAGATTATGACTGGTTTTGGTGAACTTGGCTACCTCATGGATTCAGACTCTGATTCTTCAGATTCAAACCGTGGAGCCAACACACCTACGGATCTGGGTGAAAACCTCAACAACTCAGATGCTACTCCTGCTGCTGCTCCTGCCGCTGATGTTGATGAACCACCTGTGGCTGCTGGAGTCAGAGCAAGGACAGCTGAGACTGATATAGCTGAGGGCCTCGCCACTGGTCCACCTGCCTCTGGTGGCAGGGCTAGACCTAGACCACCTATCAGCCTAGAGGAGCCTAGCTCACTGCCCTTCCTGCGGCTCGCCCACTTCTTCCTCCTAAATGATGATGACGAGGACCAGCCCCAAGGGCTGACTAAAGAGCAGATTGACAACCTCTCCATGCGCAACTTTGGTGAGAGTGATGCCTTGAAGACTTGCAGTGTCTGCATAACAGAATATGCAGAAGGTAACAAGCTACGTAAGCTGCCCTGCTCTCATGAATACCATGTGCACTGCATTGATCGCTGGCTGTCTGAAAACTCCACTTGCCCTATCTGTCGCAGGGCTGTCTTGGTATCAGCCAATCGAGAGAGTGTGGTGTAGCTCATTACAAACTACAGGCCTTTTGTCTCAACTAAATAATCTAATACCCCAAGTCCATGAGAGGCTTTTGAGGAAATGTGTCTCCACTGTTGAAATGTATTTCCTTCATACCATTTGTGAGTTTGATCATAATGCAGTTGCAGGTTTGATTATGAGGTGCTCCATACAGTGACATCGGGACATATTCACTCTCTAGTAAGACATTTATTAATGCAGTCCAAAGTTAGACACAAGCAATGCATGCTGTTTTAATCAACCTGTAGTGACCAAGCAGTTTTTTACACTGCGTCAAGCCATGCGCACAAGCATATCTGTATCTCATAAAGAATCCCTTGGTTATAAATGCTGCACACCTGCAGGTAGTTCAGGCACTTCAAATCTGCTCTTTTGTATTAGCTCCTAAATGGCGCCTTTATATACCATAAGTTGGGTAATGGTACAATTCTTAGTTACACCAGTTCAAAGTATTAGCTGTAAATAAGCTTGTAAAAATAATTTTGAATCATACTTTGTATCATTGAATTGGTTCTGGATAGTTAATGACCTCATCAAAATTAGGGTAGTGTTGGCCGCAAATACTCTATCATCGCATCTCTAAATTTGGTGTTAAACAAATAGGCGATATCAGTGTAAACAGCAGAATTATTTAGAGATTCTGATGTCCAAAGGATGTAGGACATTAATTGGTTTGCCATTTACAGTGTGACTTGTACTTTCCTTTTTTTTTTGTTAACCTGAAAGAAACAAACTACTATTTTGGAGTGGCATATACCATGAAAATTCTCAGTGTGCGCTGAATTGTTTAAAAAAAAAAAAAATTGTACAGTAATAAGGGAAAGATAAATTCAGCTAGGTTACTTTTGCAAAGCACAAGTTTATTTTGGACTCATAACATCCTTATTTTCATGATCATTAAAATGATTGGGTAGAAAAATTAGGGATGTCTCAATATTGGTAGTAGATTGGAGTTGATATCAAGTTGTTGGCATGTGAATTTCCCCACCTCAAAAATATTATACTAACAGGCATGGCATTTCGGAAATTTAAATATATTTGCTTTAGATTTTTCCCCACATGTAAAAGGAAATTTACTTTTTAATGTAGAACAACTTCACAATCCTTTTGTGCTGACATCCATTAGCTACTGGTCTGATGTTTAATTTTGCCTCTAACATGCTGGATTGTCTGTATTAATTGACTGTTGAATTAAGTTCTTTAAGCTGGTATTGGCATAAAGTGAAATGACCAGAAATCGACCTTAACTGAAATGTAGACTTGCCTTCTCAACTCCACCTCATTGTACAAGTGACAAGTTATTAATCCAAAGGGTTGGGTGTTGGGACATTTACTAGGTCTGCAAATAAATCACATCATTGTCTTAGTAAGGCTCCAGTAGAAAGTCAGGACGCTCGGCCACTGTGCTCTCCTCCTGCCTCACGAGCACATGCTCCATATCAGTGTGCAATACATGCAAAGGTGAAAGTAGGGGATTACAAACCATGATATAAAGGTATGCTATTCTTAAAAACTGTTGTTAATGGCTAAAATCTTAAATGAAGACTTATGATGTTTTAAAATGTGTTTAAGTTCTTTTTATTTTATTTAGAAGTTCTGTAGGTTTTGATAGCACTGTTGATGAACAGGAACACTGGCTGAAGGAAGAAAAGGGCATTGCTATTAATGCCATCCTGCCACGTGTCTTGTTTTGCTGTTTGATGTCTTTACCACAATTATTACTTCCCTTCTTGGGACAAAGTTTGAATGCGAGACGTTGTCATTGATGAAAACCATAAACATGTAAATGAAATGTATGTTCCCTCTTAGGCCATGCTTTAGTTTTGGCCTTGTTCTGTGACCCACCCAGTGCAGTATGTTAACTGGGTGTTAAATGAAACTAACCGCTGAATTAAACAAGTTGTTATGCTACAAAATGCATTGCCGTCATGCATTCTGTACTCTAACTCTGCTGTTTGATCATTTTTTGCTGCATCCAGATGCACACATTGCTAGTTAATACCTTTATATATTAAACAGTCTAAATATTATTTTATTTTTACGTTTACTTTAATCTGTATTTGTTTATTTTTTCATGCTAGTCCACTTTCTTAAAATGTCATTTATTACATGGTCCTTTAAAGCTGATCCTAACAACTTTGAATGATGAGCATGGTGATGGTGTGAAGAGCAAGTAGAAGAGGTGATGTTGGTGTTCCCGTCCCACCAGTGTTAATAGTATTAGATCATACTCACTGTACTCCACATTCATTTGACTAAAAATACACTCAGAGACCACTTTATTAGGTACACCTGTCCAACAATACAACAACTCTGCTATAACTTGTACCCCATTAAGTTTATAAATCCTTTTTCAGGTGTCAGTGTTTGTGCACATTGTCAGAAATGTGAATTCTATTCTGTTTTTATTACTAAGGTCATAGTTAAAGGTGTTGTTACTGGACTACATTATATGTCTAGGTTTTTTAAGTGTGTTTTTTGTCCTTCCCGGTTACATACTGTACATGGGGGGGCAGAATATTAGAAACATCTGTGATTATAATGCAGCCCAGTACAACACCATCACTAACTATGACCTAAACGCCAAAACAATTTAAAGAACGTCTCTGTGAGTGTAAAAAAAAATCAATATCATAAAATAGCAGTACAGTTCTGTTGGACTGCATTAAGGCTGCAGGGATGCAGCTAATGTAGTGGCCACTGAGTGTATGTGTCATCAGATTTAATGCATTTGACCACCTGCTCTTGGGAAGGAAGTGATAATCCTAGCACCCCAACAGGTAGGATTTGTGAAAATCCCCATTCACGTGGTAGAATAGCGGGGTTTGACAAGCTCCTGGACAAGAATGGCCATTAAATGGCCAATAATCCAACTTTTAAACACGTGAAACTAAAAGCACGAAACTAACGCTGTAGTCCCAGAACCCTGGGGGATCGGAACATAACAAACCGCACTCAGGGATTTTTTTTTTTTTTTTTTTTGACGTTGCAGCACCAAGCACAGAGACCGGTAAAGCCTGGTAGACTGCAGTTAACAGTCCACGGCGGAACAAACAAGGAAGTGTCGGCGTCAGACCACGGTAAGGATGGCGCTTCGAGCTGCTGGGAGCCGCCTGTCGCATTTTCGGGGGAACTGTCTCAAGGTAATTTGTGTCATTATCTGCTGATTTGAGGAACCGCCAACGTTACACCTGTTCTCACTACCTTTCCCCCGGCGTCTAAGTTTGTCGGGACTGACACGGCTCAGACCCTCCTTTCTAGCTAACGAGCTAAATCACTGCCTTGAGCGACAGAATCGCGAGATTGCTGATTTTTCTCAATCTACAATTGTGGACTGAAGGCATCTGTTTGCTACAGCGCTGCAAGGATTCATCAATATCTAGCTAGTCGGCGTAAGCACACTGACCTTTCAGGTGCTTATGGTATGCGGCCCACCTTCGCCCACATGCGGCGCTGTTGGTACTGAACTAAATTGCTACCCCCTGTGTTAATTTTGGCAACATCAGTAAAGCCTTGAATGTACTCGTCTCCCCTCTTTTCAGATCGTCTCCATTCCATCACTTGGAGTTGTCAAATTCAAAAGGACCTGCCCAGTGGAAGTGAGCCACCTGGACCATTTGGTTCTCACGGTGAAAAGTGTACCAGACACCGTCACCTTTTACACCTCAGTCCTTGGCATGGAGCTCATCACTTTTAAGGTATGACAGGTGCTTTGCACATTAAATGTGTTATTATTTAGTAGTAGTCGGAGTACTTAAGTATTGCTAGTTCATTCTAAATACCCGTCAAGCATTCATTAGATTCATAACAATTATTTACCGATGTATCTATTTAATTGATTAATAATACCAAACATGTAAGCATCGTCAATATATTTGCCTTTGCCTTTCCCCCACATGTAAAAGGAGAGTTACTTTTCAATGAACAACAATGATTTCACATAATTTTGTGCTGCCATCCATTAGCTATTGATCCACTGCAGATTGTGTGTAATTACTGACTGATAAATTCAAGCTGCCATTGGCCTAGAGTGAAAATGTCCAGAGACTGACTTAAAATTAAATGTGGACTTGCCTTCACGACTCAAGCCACAATAGATCTCTTTACCTGCGGGTCCATTCCGATTACAACCTGCCTCACGAGCACATGCTCCATATCTGTGTGCAAAACATGCAAAGGTGAAAGCAGGGGATTACAAACCATGATATAAATCTCTGCTACTTTTTAAGACTGTTGTTAGTGGCTAAAATCTTAAATGAATTCTCGTGACGAGATAGCAAAACGGTAATGTTCAAGAAAAAAGAAATACTCTTGTGCTTTTAGTGTGAGACAAAACCCACTAGATGGCAGGCTTTGATTAAAAGTCAGCCACTCAGACAGTCACTCAAACACTTCTCAGCACCCACACATGTCATCTCTGCATCTTCAAGGGAAACCGTAAGGCTCTGGGTTTCGGGCAGCAGAAGTTTAACCTTCACCAGCTGGGTCAGGAGTTTGAGCCAAAAGCCAAGCATCCGACCTCAGGGTCTGCAGACCTTTGCCTTATCACCAAAACCCCTCTGGCGACAGTAGCTGCACATCTGAAGGTACCTCACCCAATACTTCAGACTGTCTTGAATTGCTAATGTCAATCTTAATCCTGTAAGGTGGCCACCACTTTAAAACAACTTGACCTCTAGTCGACTTTGAATTGTCACATTTCTTTAAGGATTAAGGTGCCACTGTGTCAGTTTCCTCTGTCTCTTCCCCTGTTCAGGTTTGTGGTGTCAATATAGAGGAGGGGCCAGTGGAGAGGAGTGGGGCTGTGGGGACCATCACCTCTTTGTACTTCAGAGATCCAGACAACAATCTCATTGAAGTGTCAAATTATAACCAACCACCATCAGAGGGATCTCCTTGAGACCTCTTTGGCCTTATTTCTGGACACATTAAAATTCATTCAAACTCTGCACCAGCTCTGTCTGTTCGGCCTACTTTGCACAATCACAGTTTCAGTTATGAGGTTCTGAGACCTAAATGACTGTAGTTCAAACAACACATGCACTTAGATTGAGACTTGGGTAGATAACATCAGTTGGCTGCGCAGAGACACTGTTCCTGTGTTGTTCTGCTGACCAGTAGTTGCCATTTTAACTATGTGTGGAAAAAGGCTGTTTTATATTTTGTAATAGCATGAAAGGTGAAAAACACCTGGAAAAGTTTAGCTATATAATCAAATGGGTACTTATGAAGATATGTTTTCTTTCTGAAACTAAAAAGTAATCAAAGGTCATTTCTTTTACTAAAGACTGTTTTTATGCCTTTTATTGACAAAATTTCATTTAATGTTTAGATTATGTTAGCTTTTGCCATGTCTTATACCTTCATGAATATGTTTACTAAAGTTTTCTAGAAATATACTGTACATACAAAAATCCATATGTTTTGGGACTGTTTCTGTTTTATAGCTCTTTTTATATAAAATAACTTGCCCATTTGAATAGAAAAAATACTGATTTCCGTTGCTTGTCAGTTTCATAACCATTTACGGAAATAATATGAATGTTAGTTAATAATCAAGATAAACAGAATTTTCCAATTTACTGTATATAAAAATGACTAAAAGCTCACAGGTTCAGTACAAGACTTGCAGTGGAAATTTAGTGAAAAGGAGATTTTCTCTCTGAGTGCTTCATTGACACTGTTGTGTAGAACCAGGTAAGTCCGTGACGGTGCGTACACATATATGTAAGTATGGGCTGGGATACAGGCAGAATGTGTATATGTAAAATAGACCAAGTGTATATTTTATATATCAAGTATATCAGTATGTTGCTGTGTGGACTACGCACTGGCTGTGACGATGAAGACTATCCATCTAGCAAGCGAATTTTAGGTCTCCTGAAACCCCTGGGTATCCATTATACCTCCTGTTGGGTCTCAACATGCAACTTTGACTTTTCGTGAATTCAAACGAAAATCTGAAAGTTTGGGATAAGTTAAAAAAAATTAACTGTTAGCATTTCCCTGCCTATTTGGCTAAGTTTAGTAACCAAAGCTCAATGAAACCTTGTTGTCATGACTTCTGTCAACATTTCATGAGCATGAATTTAGCTTATTTTATATTTTAAGGTTATTAGGTATGCCCGTACACCTGTACAGTCCATATTTTGCTATTAGTCTTGTGATTATTTGTCTCTTGCTTCAGGTCATGCATCCCATTGCCTGCTCTGCATGTTTCCACCAGTATGGCAATGCCAGCTCTGACGGCAGTGAAAAAAGTGTGCCACCTAAAGATTGTAAAAAAAAAAAAAAAGGCAGCAGACATCTTTTGAGTGACAGAACATGAGGAAGAGGTACAACAACATACATTCAGTTAACAAGGGGACAACAGTACAGGCATGAGTTTGGGCAGCCATGTCGGTTATTTCGAAAGAAGTCTTAATTTACCCAGAATTCATAGCAAATTAGCCCTGCTTAAAACAAATGAAGAACTTGACAGCTTTGTGTAACGGATGAATTTATACGTCTATCTGAAATCTTACTAGTAGTTTGATCTAAGCCATAGTTTGTCTGAGGTACAGCTTCTGTGGCAGAGGATTTCTGACAGGAAGTGTCCTTTAAAAATAAATACACCATCCATCAGGCTTGTATGGAGCAGAAGAACACCTAGAAAGACACAGTGTTTTCTTGTAAATGTTTTCATTGCTGAATATTTTCACCAGTGAAGTTAAAAAAAAATAAAAAATTTAAAAAAAGCCACACTTGCCATTCAAAAAACAGAGAAAAACAAGATCTGTTTAAAGACTACATACGAGTGGGCATTTTGCAGCAAACAAGTACTGTGCAAGTACCGTGTATGCACCAAATAATGTGACACTTTTTGTTATTACCATTACTATTTTTTTTTTTTTTTTACAATTTTTAACCAAACTTTTACTATTATATGTTGTTGGAAAAAGGCAGTTAGTTTTTGTGTAAACACAGGAATTGATCGCCTGTATCCACAGCTTTTAGATAAACAAAACAGATCAGCACAATGTTCTGTGTCCACAGCAGGCACCGTATTGTCTAAAATTAATGAAGCCATATTGATTTGAGCTAACACACATGGGTGAGCCAAAAATCACTTCAGTTGTCGAATTAAAATCATTTAGACTAGACTATTTTGGTCACGTCTATCATTTTTTTTCATCTTCGGTAAGAGAGCAATATATATATATATATATATACACTATAAACAGGTTTCCTTAAAGCTCCACAGGTTAGGTTACAACTACATAGTACACTGTGTGCTCTGAATTAACATAACAAAGACCATTGGAACAAATGTGTAAAGTTCTCCTTGATGCAAAACATAGTAGCCCAAGTTTTGTTCCTTATACAGCTGACAGGTCAGAGGTTAACCAGGGTACATCTATTTTTTAAAGGTTTAAACCCCCCCCCAAAAAAAGCTAATTTATAATGGAAAATACGGCACTGGATGAATGTTGTATGGAAAGATCATCTTAAGTTATTGCTGTGGTTGACCATCAGGTTCTTTCCCTATGTTGTAAACAAAGCAAGAGAGGCAAAGTCTTTCACAAGTACAGAGGGAATAATGACATCACTGACTGATGTCACTTTGACTAATATGTAAATACCTAATAGTTATAAAGACACTTGAGTTTTGTACTTTAGGATAAGGAACTGTGGTCACTGAATAAAAACGTTTCCTGGAGTAACGAGGAAAGACTGGCACTGTGTAACACTGCAAAACAGGGCAATGCCTTCAGATGATCTGTCCTAAATATAAAGCATAACAGCTATTATATGACTGACATTATGTGGCTAATGACTAAACAAAGAATCTTAAAAAAGGACATTAGCAATGAACGTGTCACAGGAATTTTGAGTAACCAGCCAATTAGAAAAAGTATGTTAGTGAGAATTGTGAATATTACTGGTATTATTATACACATCATGATATATTACTGCAAAGTTTTTCCTGCACTGACACTTCCTGCATTCCTGTGTTTTATCATAAGTGAAAGTTCCAATGGTAAATACAGAAAATGAAGACAAAGGACCCTTGGCAGCCAAAAGTATCCCCTTAGATGTTATAGTGTAACATGACCAGTTGGCTTTTTTATTAGGAAACACTCAATAAAAAGGGAGGGAATTCAGACACAATAGACATGAATTACAGGTGTATAGTTTTCAGACTTTCTCCACTCACAGCAACACACCGACTATAAAATAGTTGTGTAATCTCAGATGTCTATTGACAAGCGCCTCTTTACACCTATAGCTGTAGATGGAGTTTCCATACAACAACTGCTGAACAAATTATATTTAATGTCTAGGTTTACGGTCAGGAAATTGAGAAAGGATGTATATATTACTCATAATGCTTCTCACACATAGGTATCAGAGTAAATAGAAGTAATAACTGGGTTATCATCTTATCACTGATATATGAACGGATAACATACAAAGGTACAGTATGACTGTGCTTTGATAGGGAGTGCATGAAAATCCATAGAGGAAAATGAAAGCTGTCTATTGTTTTTTGTACATTATATTGCGACATACAGGAAAAATAATGAATATGGGGAATCATGGTCTGAAGACGGAAATATTCAGTACTGAGAAAATACAATACCTGGTTGGGGAAAAAATTAATCATTGACCCAATATTTGGTCTAGAATATGTAATGTACTAGTGCGGAGCTTATTTTGTCTGTTCGGTTTCTCTTCATCAAATTAAAAAAAAAAAAACATCTTAAGTAATCATTTCACCATACAGCACTAGATTTTCAGATGTTGACTGTTTCACTTTGTATTCTACTACGAAAAAATAAAACAGCGTTTTTCAAGTATAATTAAAACCCCTGGTCTAAAATGCAGGAACAGTGTCTCTGCACAGCCAACTGATGTTATCTACCCCAGTCTCAATCTAAGTGCATGTGTTGTTTGAACTACAGTCATTTAGGTCTCAGAACCTCATAGTTGAAACAGTAATTGTGCAAAGTAGGCCGAACAGACAGAGCTAGTGCAGAGTTTGGATGTATTATGAGGTCTCAAGAAGATTCCTCTAATGTTGACTGCTTATAGTTTAACACTTCAATGAGATTGTGGTCTTGATTTCTGAAGTACAGAGAGGTAATGGTCCCCACAGCACCACTCCTCTCGGAACACATGAAAATACATCCAGACTCTGCACCAACTCTGTTCATTTGGCCTATGTTGCACAATTACTCTTTCAGCTATGAGGTTCTGAGACCCAAATTCCACAAAAAATTCATGACATGGCAATGATCCCGAACACACAGCAAAAATCACGCTAGAGTTTTTAAAGAAGAAAAAAGTAAGTCACTGTATTTACAGATAAAAGTCCCCATTGGATATACTGTATGCTTGTGCGGAGTAGTTTTGCATGTGAACTTTAGTAGCGATTGTATGAAAATTTAGTGAAAAGGAGATTTTCTCTCTGAGTGCTTCATTGACACTGTTGTGTAGAACCAGGTAAGTCCGTGACGGTGCGTACACATATATGTAAGTATGGGCTGGGATACAGGCAGAATGTGTATATGTAAAATAGACCAAGTGTATATTTTATATATCAAGTATATCAGTATGTTGCTGTGTGGACTACGCACTGGCTGTGACGATGAAGACTATCCATCTAGCAAGCGAATGTTAGGTCTCCTGAAACCCCTGGGTATCCATTATACCTCCTGTTGGGTCTCAACATGCAACTTTGACTTTTCGTGAGTTCGAACGAAAATCTGAAAGTTTGGGATAAGTTAAAAAAAAATTAACTGTTAGCATTTCCCTGCCTATTTGGCTAAGTTTAGTAACCAAAGCTCAATGAAACCTTGTTGTCATGACTTCTGTCAACATTTCATGAGCATGAATTTAGCTTATTTTATATTTTAAGGTTATTAGGTATGCCCGTACACCTGTACAGTCCATATTTTGCTATTAGTCTTGTGATTATTTGTCTCTTGCTTCAGGTCATGCATCCCATTGCCTGCTCTGCATGTTTCCACCAGTATGGCAATGCCAGCTCTGATGGCAGTGAAAAAAGTGTGCCACCTAAAAGATTGTAAAAAAAAATAAATAAATAAAAAAAAAGGCAGCAGACATCATTTGAGTGACAGAACATGAGGAAGAGGTACAACAACATACATTCAGTTAACAAGGGGACAACAGTACAGGCATGAGTTTGGGCAGCCATGTCGGTTATTTCGAAAGAAGTCTTAATTTACCCAGAATTCATAGCAAATTAGCCCTGCTTAAAACAAATGAAGAACTTGACAGCTTTGTGTAACGGATGAATTTATACGTCTATCTGAAATCTTACTAGTAGTTTGATCTAAGCCATAGTTTGTCTGAGGTACAGCTTCTGTGGCAGAGGATTTCTGACAGGAAGTGTCCTTTAAAAATAAATACACCATCCATCAGGCTTGTATGGAGCAGAAGAACACCTAGAAAGACACAGTGTTTTCTTGTAAATGTTTTCATTGCTGAATATTTTCACCAGTGAAGTTAAAAAAAAATAAAAAATTTAAAAAAAGCCACACTTGCCATTCAAAAAACAGAGTAAAACAAGATCTGTTTAAAGACTACATACGAGTGGGCATTTTGCAGCAAACAAGTACTGTGCAAGTACCGTATGCACCAAATAATGTGACACTTTTGTTATTACCATTACTATTTTTTTTTTTTTTACAATTTTAACCAAACTTTTACTATTATATGTTGTTGGAAAAAGGCAGTTAGTTTTGTGTAAACACAGGAATTGATCGCCTGTATCCACAGCTTTTAGATAAACAAAACAGATCAGCACAATGTTCTGTGTCCACAGCAGGCACCGTATTGTCTAAAATTAATGAAGCCATATTGATTTGAGCTAACACACATGGGTGAGCCAAAAATCACTTCAGTTGTCGAATTAAAATCATTTAGACTAGACTATTTTGGTCACGTCTATCATTTTTTTTCATCTTCGGTAAGAGAGCAATATATATATATATATATATACACTATAAACAGGTTTCCTTAAAGCTCCACAGGTTAGGTTACAACTACATAGTACACTGTGTGCTCTGAATTAACATAACAAAGACCATTGGAACAAATGTGTAAAGTTCTCCTTGATGCAAAACATAGTAGCCCAAGTTTTGTTCCTTATACAGCTGACAGGTCAGAGGTTAACCAGGGTACATCTACTTTTTAAAGGTTTAAACCCCCCCCCCAAAAAAGCTAATTTATAATGGAAAATACGGCACTGGATGAATGTTGTATGGAAAGATCATCTTAAGTTATTGCTGTGGTTGACCATCAGGTTCTTTCCCTATGTTGTAAACAAAGCAAGAGAGGCAAAGTCTTTCACAAGTACAGAGGGAATAATGACATCACTGACTGATGTCACTTTGACTAATATGTAAATACCTAATAGTTATAAAGACACCTGAGTTTTGTACTTTAGGATAAGGAACTGTGGTCACTGAATAAAAACGTTTCCTGGAGTAACGAGGAAAGACTGGCACTGTGTAACACTGCAAAACAGGGCAATGCCTTCAGATGATCTGTCCTAAATATAAAGCATAACAGCTATTATATGACTGACATTATGTGGCTAATGACTAAACAAAGAATCTTAAAAAAGGACATTAGCAATGAACGTGTCACAGGAATTTTGAGTAACCAGCCAATTAGAAAAAGTATGTTAGTGAGAATTGTGAATATTACTGGTATTATTATACACATCATGATATATTACTGCAAAGTTTTTCCTGCACTGACACTTCCTGCATTCCTGTGTTTTATCATAAGTGAAAGTTCCAATGGTAAATACAGAAAATGAAGACAAAGGACCCTTGGCAGCCAAAAGTATCCCCTTAGATGTTATAGTGTAACATGACCAGTTGGCTTTTTTATTAGGAAACACTCAATAAAAAGGGAGGGAATTCAGACACAATAGACATGAATTACGGGTGTATAGTTTTCAGACTTTCTCCACTCACAGCAACACACCGACTATAAAATAGTTGTGTAATCTCAGATGTCTATTGACAAGCGCCTCTTTACACCTATAGCTGTAGATGGAGTTTCCATACAACAACTGCTGAACAAATTATATTTAATGTCTAGGTTTACGGTCAGGAAATTGAGAAAGGATGTATATATTACTCATAATGCTTCTCACACATAGGTATCAGAGTAAATAGAAGTAATAACTGGGTTATCATCTTATCACTGATATATGAACGGATAACATACAAAGGTACAGTATGACTGTGCTTTGATAGGGAGTGCATGAAAATCCATAGAGGAAAATGAAAGCTGTCTATTGTTTTTTGTACATTATATTGCGACATACAGGAAAAATAATGAATATGGGGAATCATGGTCTGAAGACGGAAATATTCAGTACTGAGAAAATACAATACCTGGTTGGGGAAAAAATTAATCATTGACCCAATATTTGGTCTAGAATATGTAATGTACTAGTGCGGAGCTTATTTTGTCTGTTCGGTTTCTCTTCATCAAATTAAAAAAAAAAAAACATCTTAAGTAATCATTTCACCATACAGCACTAGATTTTCAGATGTTGACTGTTTCACTTTGTATTCTACTACGAAAAAATAAAACAGCGTTTTTCAAGTATAATTAAAACCCCTGGTCTAAAATGCAGGAACAGTGTCTCTGCACAGCCAACTGATGTTATCTACCCCAGTCTCAATCTAAGTGCATGTGTTGTTTGAACTACAGTCATTTAGGTCTCAGAACCTCATAGTTGAAACAGTAATTGTGCAAAGTAGGCCGAACAGACAGAGCTAGTGCAGAGTTTGGATGTATTATGAGGTCTCAAGAAGATTCCTCTAATGTTGACTGCTTATAGTTTAACACTTCAATGAGATTGTGGTCTTGATTTCTGAAGTACAGAGAGGTAATGTCCCCACAGCACCACTCCTCTCGGAACACATGAAAATACATCCAGACTCTGCACCAACTCTGTTCATTTGGCCTATGTTGCACAATTACTCTTTCAGCTATGAGGTTCTGAGACCCAAATTCCACAAAAAATTCATGACATGGCAATGATCCCGAACACACAGCAAAAATCACGCTAGAGTTTTTAAAGAAGAAAAAAGTAAAAATTAAGATGTGGCCTAGTGTGTCCCATGACTTGAATCAGATATCATCCATGCCCAGAAGGTTCGAATCAAAATAAAGCTGAACATACAAAACACTAAAAAATACAAAATGCAAGAATGCATTCTCACTAAGGGTTTATTGACTTCTATTACAGTTGGTTCTTTATTATAGACCTTTCATTATAGTTTGATTCGTCAAACATTTCTGTTTTTCAAAGTATTTGGGTTCATTCTTCTTGGGCGTTGTCTTAAAAAAAAAAAAAAAAAATTAAATTGAAATGATTTGTAATTACATTTTAGTGATGTGGACCAGTTGTGTTTTATTGTAAACTGTATATAAGGTTGAATTACAGAGAAAAGTGTATTAAATAATTCATGCAAAAGTTGAGTAGCCCTCTTTCATATAAGACCAACGTTAATAAATTAATACTGTAAATTACTTAAATTAGGTCTCAAGGTTGTCAAACAGTGCAGGTTCCCCTTCTGTTTTCTAAAAGGGCTTCTTTTGGACTTTGTGCTTCAATTTTCTGAACGACGTGGAACTCACTTTAATAATAAATTCCATTCTTCTCTAGAATGTTATTAAGCTTTATTAAAACTCTGCGAAAACCCTTCTTTGTGGATTCACCTGTGCCAACACACACAGGTCAGCCCAGACAGGGCTAAGACCTGTTGGCTTCCCCTTTTGCCATGCAGTGCTGAGCTGGGCAGGTGCATGAAACAGAGCCCTGGTGTCTCCAAGAGAGGTGTCCATTTCCTCCTTTGCAGACTTATTGCCAAATATTTACTTAGGGACCACAGACTGGAATTAGGAAAATATCTTTCTTTCCCCAGCACTGCTCTTCAAAACAGCTGCCTGTTTTTGTTTTCCCCCCAAATATACACACTTGAAAAGCACCTTTACTGGAGTACAACCTTTGTATGCATAGCAGTTACTTGTTCTTAGTCTGCAATTTTCTTGCTTGTTTCAACTGAAGGGCACAAGAATGTTTGTCCCTATCATGAAAACAAGATTATAGACATCCACCTGGTTTTAAATGACTTATTGGCTGTGATAAACCTAAAAATGTGCTGTACTCTGTGACCTAATGAGTCTCTAATTTTCTCAACAGAATCATTTTTTCTGTTGAAATGGTTAACTACTCACAGGAAGAGATGTGAGTATTTTTTTTTTTTCTGAGCCAGAGAGAACAGAACAATTTCTCAACCCATTTTCCTTTTTTGTCAAAAAAGTCTCCGACCATGCTTTACAGTAGTTTTATTAAAACAAAAACCCACAAACAGAAATGCTACATTTGTGTATTAAATATTCGAATGTCATAGGGGAAATGCTGCTGCATTACCACTGTTTAAATGGACATTTTAACAATCCATTGTTTGGCATGAATACACAGTATCAAGTGCAGTACACAATTATGTACATCGTTAATATTGGAAAGTATTAGGTATGTAAATCTTCCTTCATTTTCCCTTTGCAAAGTAACTAGGTCCCATTTTACAACTCATAATATTGATTTCTTAAGAAACTAAAATAAAATAATACAATAAAATGATCTCGCAATACATGTAAGCACTGGTAAGCACTGGTAAAAGAGACAGGAATATGGAAAAATAACTGCAGTGTGCAGTGTATGCAACACCTTTACCAAGTGCAATGTTGCATGCTACATGTTTTAGGCTGGACAGGTGATATTCTTCAGCCCTGATCTTTGAAAAATATTATAATATAGTTGTACAGTAAATTGTTGGGTAAACATTTTCTTTTATGTATTTATATACAATAATATCTGTTTTTGCTGTTATTTTGCTATTATATCTGTGAGTTTTCATTGCAGCTGCGAGAGAATGGCGGTGCAGTCCTCAATCCTTTCCAGTTCCTCCACCACGTCAATCAAGCACTCAACCTTTTCTGAAGGAAGCACGATCCTTGCGTTGTTTCTGAACTTCTTCCTCAAGCTCTCATTGGTCAGTGGGTTGCGCCAGTGACCATAGAAGGTGTCACAGCGTCCCTTCAGAATGTCTCCCCCAACAAGTGTCACCTGGACTTCGCCATACATGCGGTTGAAGTTAGCCGTGTTGTCATGGGGATGCTCCATGTGAACGCGGCTCAGCAGAGCGAGCAGCTCAGGGCGGCTCATGGCCGCAGGTGTGAAGGACTGCACAGTCACCTCGCCATCCAGGAGAGCGCTGCAAGCATTGAACTGGAAGGAGTGGCGTGCCTCATGCTCAGACTCAGGGAAAGGCCTGTTGATGTACTTTGATTTGGGGACTCTGAGCAGGATGTCCTGGATTTGAGCTGGGGAGACAGTGCCAGTGCCAACTCCCACAAGAAGCTTATGGATGGAGGCTGCAGCATCTGCCACCCAGTGCATCCCCAGGTGGGCAGGGAAGCGCTTGAAGCCTATGTCCTGCTCCTCTAGCAGGAAAATTTGGCCATCACCATTGGGTGATTCTAAAGGCTGTGGCACGTAGTCTTCATAGAAAGCACTGAAGCCAGCCACCCCTTCGACAGCATCCAGGACCAGGCGACTTGCCTCTAGGCCTCGGGAGGCCAGCAGAGCAGCCTCCAGCCCCAAACGTGAAGCATTGCCTATGTGGAAGGGTTTAGACTGAGTGGCAGCATTAGCCATTGGGGCTCCAGATAGAGAAGCAGCTATGGCCAAGGCATGACTGCACTGGGAGTGATCCAAGGACAAGAGGTGAGCACAGGCAGCTGCACTTCCCATTGTCCCTACCACAGTGGGAGGGTGAAACCTGGAGGTGAGAAAGACGGAGAGAGGACAGACTTTGGTCAGTTGTTTTGGAACTATTTAGTCTTGTGACTGAAGGAGCATTTTAAATAGGTGCTCCCCATCATTATGGTTACAGGTTAGCTCCTGTGTGTAAAGGTGTCTTTTTGTACAAACAGCTTCTCTTTTACGTAACTCTCCTCTCAGTCCTCTTTAGTCATTTGACTACTTGATAAACAAACAAACAATGTGGTGGGTCATTGACTTGGTGTAAACACTTGCCAAATGGAGTCCTGTGTAATACACTCTTCCACATGGCTAATTATGCTAACACTAACCACAGAGCCTCTGCTGTCCCTGAGATGGACATAATAACCGGTCATTCACAGCACATTGGCACCACTAAGAGACTGCACATTACACTGCACAGGCCGTCTTGTAAACCACACTGCAGAGATCAGCGCAGTCAAGTATGGATCTCCCTTGGCTCATGTGTATACTTGTACTCTGTTTAGAGTATAATTGAAAATACCTTCAACAAGGAACTGGCTTTATATCCATTAAATGATCACTTAGGTAAAGTACAAAACCTGCTGCTATTAGCCTATAAATTACAGTATCTATGTCCAATTTGACTCATGTCCTGAGGTGCACACCTCTTGGGGATGTTGTGGGCCTCATTAGAGAACCTCAGCAGTCGACCCTGGATCTCGATACCGACATTGAAAGCCAGCAGGAAGTCCAGGCCAGTAGGTTTGCTGTTAGGGGGCATCATGTCACTGAGTGCTAACACAGCAGGAAGGACTGCTCCTGAGGGATGAGTGGCAGGGTGCCATGTATCATCAAAGTCCATGGAGTGAGTCTGAAGCAGGAACATTTTAATAATGAAATGGTTGTAAATAATAGATTCTTTCATACTGAAAACAATTAGATAATTATTCATTTTTTTTACAATCCGGCGAGCAAGAACATAAGGTTGTTTTGCTTCATGAGAAAATACAGCAGCTAACTGCAAACTTTGCGACTGTGTTTTAATGATGCAGTATATCTCTCTTCACCCATCACCTTTCTTGGTTAACACTCACTCCCTAACTGCTCTCCACGGCCAGTGTATTTTAATTGGAAAATCTCTGTAATTGCCGTAACAGGTTTCAACTGTTCAACTGTATCAGAGGCAAAGGAAAATGGCAGGAATTAGCTTTGCATCCTTATGGCCTCTTGGATTGGACGCCCAGCAATGTTTGCAGACATGATGATGGAAACTCATTTGGAAAAGTCAATTTAGTATTTTCACCAACCCCTCCTGTAGTTGTCTGCCCAGACTGTACTGTAGCTGTGTATAAAATAGCCATAGTTTGGTTGTGGTAATGGATTTAGTGCGTCTAAAATTGTCTGGCGTACTAGGGACAATGGTGACACATCTGTTCCACCTATTTATACTCACTGCCACTCCATTGACAAAAGCTGCCAGTGTCGGGGAGAGCCTGGTGCCCCTGCGTCCGTATACAAAGCTGACGTCATCATGACCATACATTTGCTGAGGGGAAAAGACAGTAACAGGTGAACAGGGAATCATCGCAAGGGCAGTTTTAACGCAATATTTTACAGTCATCAAACACACAGAACACATAACGTGAACTTTACTTTTAATAGCTTGGGCACATCACTCTTCAATTAATGATGGCTGAATAAGTTTCTTTGTAAGTCATATGTCAATGAGGGAAATTTGGGGAAAAAGGTCATCGGTCATAAAAAACCTGTCTGTTCCCAAGTTATATGACTACAATTATTAAAATAATATCCAGTGCTTTCTTTCCATCTTCTCATCTGTCCACACACAGTATTTGTACTGACTTAGGACGATTGTTTATATAAGGTCAGGTATTTGCTTTCATCTGTCTCATTGCCTCATATCATTTAATTGCCTTGTACCTTTTTTCCCTCTCCTATGCCTCACCTGACAGTGCTGCAGGGCCAGTTCAAACACATCTGTTGTGCTGCCAATCAGACCAACCCCAATGCTGTCCAGCACCATCCTTTTGCTGCGGTGGAGGACTATGGGGGACAAGTGCTGGGGCTTTATTTCACTGATGAACTTCCCAAAGCTGGCTGTGACTGTGTCCTCAAGGGCCGGGCGCTTTAAAACTGCAGGGGGAAAGAGCAAGGAATGTAGTGATCAGATAAAAGGAAAGAGGTTAGGAGTAAGTAAAGAAGAAATGTTTACAAAAAGTTGAGTTTACCTTCTGTTGCCGAGTTATGCAGTCCTCTGACAGCCCACATTGGTCTAATGGTTTTCTGCAAGACAAATAGGAAACAGAACATCTTTACTGACCCCTGAAAACCACCAAGGAGACCATTTATTGTATTACTATAAGAAATACTAAAGTAATTAGTTTTACCGATCCATTACAGGCTGTGGACACATGCAGAGATTTTCTTTGTCAGGCTCAGATCTAATTAAATCATGAATATTACTCTGGCTGGGTGCCTCTTTTGAAAGACGTTGTGCTGGTGAGGCGGTGCTGCAACAGGTGTGGTACAGCATATGTAACATGCTTAATATTTAGCAAGAGCTCTGTTATATTCTCCACTACCACATACTCCCAACAATACCTACACAGTACGAGCTATGTTATGATTTTAAAGTACATTTTTATCTTTAAATCTTTACCTGTAGTGTGGAGATCATGGCTTCAGTCAGTTGTTTTTCTCTCACGTTGCTCTTCTTTCTTCTTTCCCTACTAACCAAGTACTTTTGCAGTCAACAGGTTGTCGAAGATGTTGATGCTTCTCAGATTGAGAAGGCACCTGCCTTATATAGTCCAGGATTCACAATGGACACTGATAACATCTAGGGAGGAACACGGAAGGGCAGGCATATCCATAACGAAACCTTGAAAGATTTAAAGGAGGAATTTCCATGGCAGTCATCATCATCATCATCATCATCATAGCCACTATCACCTTTCTCAGAAGAGGAGGAGGAAGAAGTGGTCCTTTTTTGTCTAAGATGAAAAGCAGTGATGTCACCTCTTAGGTTGATGGTTATAGGATAGTGTGGGGGAGTTTTCACGAGCTCCTCCTACACACAGGAAAGCCTTTTTTATGACAAACTTTCAAACTTTCTTCACCTTGCATCAGAGCAACTCAGCAGTTCATCTGTCTGAGCAATTTCACCAGGTAAGACTTCATTTTAATTTACTTTATTACTGCCTGGCACAAAGACTTTATTAGATGTAACATTTAAAATGCTACATAATGATAACATGCTTTTCACATGGGCTAAATATCTACAGTTAGTTCAAAGATGCTGTATTGCATGTCGAAATTATTACAGTTTAAAGTTGTTATTTATGAGATTACTAAACTAAACTATTACTAAACTTCAACACTGGAAAAAGTATAACTAACAGAGTCAAAAACATTACCTTAGTATATTGCTTGTCTTTGGGGTAAATATCATTGTGTTAGTGAAGAATAAAATGCATACCAATGCGGACCCTCCTGCTTTCCAATCTTTAGAGCAGGAAAGTTGAATACAGCTACTCTGTGTCTTTTTCTGCTGTCACATTACAACAATGGGTGTCAGGTCTCTGTAAGTGGTTAAGGAGATAAGACAGAAAAGGGTCTGAAGGAGTAGAATGCTCTAGTGTGATTTTAAGTTTATCATAGTCTATAAATAACATATAACTGTAAGATCAACAGTTTGTCATCCGAGTTCTACAGTATAGTTATGTTTCTTGTAATTATTATAATTTGCTTTCAATTTTGTTTTCGTTTTTCCTTTTTTTTTTTGCAATGCTCTACAAATAGAAAGTTTGCATATGTGGGTATTTTTCATTTAGAGGCTCTAAAAAAAAGAGGTGGTTCAATCTAACTATAAAAAATAGTCACCTTTCTCTGTCTCTGCATATAAATACTATCCCACATTGACAAATAAACTGTCACAATAAATCAAACAAGATTAAGACAGGATTCTCAGTTTGTCTTCTGGGTCATTTGTGCATTTGGTATTGCACTTTATCTTTTTATGGAAAATGTACAGAGTAATGTCCACACATTCATGTTTTTGTGTTTAATTGTTTCAGTAAAAGTGCAGTTTGACAACAAAGACATCATGGCAACATTAGATGGGTTTCCAGCCAGTTTCTATGGTGAACCAGGAGTGTTGGGCTTGTTAGCCAATGGGATAAGTGCGTTCCTCGTACTTTTGCAGAACTTCAATACAGCGCGTACAGGCAGTGCACCAGTAGGAGTGGAGAACATCCTTGCAGGTAAAACATTTGAAAAATCTGCTAAAATAATATAATAAAAGATCATTTAAAATTGTTCAAGTAATTCCAGTTTTGTGGCTTTTATAGGTGTCCATCTCATCCTGATTGGTGGTATATGCCAATTGGTGGCTGGACTGCTTTCCTTTAGAAAATATGATCATCTCAGTGGCACTGCCTTCATTGGCTATGCTGCTCTTTGGTGCAGTTATGGTGCCACTCGAATCTACTTTGGTGCCTTAACGGAAACTCATACATCAGCATCTCTAGCTCATCAAATGACGAACAATTTGTCCCTGTCCACTAATATGATGAGCAACATGTCTCTGAACACCACCACAGAGATCCCAGTGTGCTTTTTATACCTTACCATAAAAGAATCAGCGATCGCTGGTCTGGTCCCCTATATCCTTCTGTCCTTTATTCTAGCCTTCTGCTCTGCCACAGTCAACTACCTCATGCCTTTTGTTTTTGGTGCCATCACGGCCTCCTTAGTTTTTGAAGCAGTAGGTCTAGTAGCGAGCTCCTGGGCTCTTGTGGTCTCTGGGGTTCTTGAGTTGCTCATTCTAATTTTTGCCATTTATGGTTCGGCTACACTGCTCGTCAAAGGTCTGGCTCAGCGTCTAGTCCTCAAAGGCTTTGGTACCCCTCTCTTTAATGTTCTCCTGCTAGGGACCGCCACCTCAGCAAGTGCCCAGAGCATTGGCCAAGAGAAGAAGAAAAATACAAAATATGCAGAGCCCATGGCCTTGGGTTTCTTCTGTGACACAGTTTCCTCCTTCATCTTTGCTTTCTACTGCTTTAGGTATGTTAAGTCCTTTGGCTTAGGAGCTACATGGGTCTCAGTCATCTCAGTTGCACAGCTTTTTTCAAGCTACTACGCCCATCTGCGCCATGATTGCTATCACACCACTAAGTTTGGTCTTCATGCTACATATTGGCTGATCAAGGCTTGGGATGAGTTTGTGGTATCTGCTCTGACTGCAGAGGACAGTGAAGTGTCCTTGGGGAGAAAAGCAATGGTGGGAGACTGGTTCTTTGTGGTGGCAGGCTTGGTGCTCTGCGTGGGAAGCCTGAACATGGATGTCTTAGAAATGATCCACAACATGCTGTTTGTCCTGCTCACAGTCTCAACAGTCCCCCAGATCCCTCTCCAGGGTTACTACACCTTCTTTGGTGTAGCTTGCTCCCTGTTCACCGCAGCCTCCCTGTATGGTACCTTCTCACGTCTCATCAACACAATAGCAGAGAAGTCTCTCATCCTTGTAGGCCCACGGCCCATCTCCACTGAACAGCTACGGAAAGCTTTAAGGTGCGGCAGGACTAAACAGGGAGATCAGGAGGGACTGCCCCAAACAGACCAGGCTTCAGATGCCCTCTTCTACCTTTCAAATGGGGTTGCAGCTCTCTCAGCCATCCATTCGAGAGTGTCAAGCACAAATCCCTCCTTCCTCCATCTGACTGTCCCTTGGGTCCTCATCTCTGGGGCCATCATCCAGGCCTATGTCAGCCGGCTGCAAGTTACAGGAGGTGGCCGTTTTGGATCCATCATCTCATCCATCTATGTATTTGTGTGGGCAACCTGGACCTGGTTTAGGTTTGCAGGTACGTAGATACAAATGTGATTAAATAGAGATTTTTTCTGACTGAATTACACAAAATTCTAATCCCAAGTTGTTGTATTTCCAGGTAACCTGCTACACATTTCCACAGAAGCATCCTACGGTTTTACAGCAGGAGCCATTGCTTTCCTGGTCATTAATGGTTTCCTCGTGCTGATAGGTAAAGTTAACCACATTGATTTAACAACAAAAAGAAATATTATTATGAATATTATTATTACTACTTGACCCAGTTGTCATTCTTTCCAATGTTTATATCAGCTGCCTACAGGAACCTGGTTTTGCTGTTGCTAATAACAGTAATGGAAGTTGTTCTGGTCTGTTTTCTGCTGTCCACCCTGCAGCGACTGCCATACAGACTAGAAAGTAAGCACAGACAAAGCCTCATTCTAAACGTCTTTTATAGGTTGTTTTTTTTAATGTAGACACAGGCTTAAATTAAAATTCTATCTGCAAAAAAGCTATCTAATTATCAAGTGTGACTACTTTTTTCTTTTTTTACAGTTGCCATGCTTGCACTGGTTTCAATCATTTGTATATATGGAGCTCTGGCATCACTGGTCAACTTCATCTTCTCAGAGAGACTGCTACCTATGGGCCCTTGCTTACTGAAGGTAACTAATCAGAGGACTCTATTGTAGTCCTCTTCTATAGTGGTGTTCATCCTGTTCATTTTATGAACGTGTCCCTCCCTCTGTGGCCTGTCTCAGGAGAAAGTGAAGCAGGAAACCTCTCCAGAGCTACCCTGTCCTGTTGCTAATTCACGGCTCACCAGTGGTCTCCTGAAGATTGCTGGCCTTCTCGAGAAAGGCGGAGTGTGCGGTATTCCCACAGACACAGTCTATGCCCTGGCTGCCTCCTGCAAGAATCCTCAAGCTATACAGAAAATCTACAACATTAAAGTAAGAATGAAAAATAAGGTGATCATTGAAGCGTAATATGGGACAGATCATTAAATCCAATTTCCATATTGTACTTCATGTGATATTCATCAACCTGTTATCTGTGACCTGCCCCAGGACAGACCGGCAGAGAAGCCCATCTGTATCTGCATCTCTAGCGTGGAGCAGCTGGTAGAAGCCAAGCCTCCCTTCAGTCCTCTGCTCTGGGAGTTTATGAGGAATGTGTATCCCGGAGGCATCAGCTGCATCGTCAGCAAAGGAGACTGGCTGTTCAAGCTAGGTAAACTGGCTATGGCTGCTGCAGTTATACATCTATGACTCAGCTTAGTTTAAATGAATGGCAGTTACCAGTATTCACCTCACTTTTTAAATCATCTTGTTTAGGAGTGGGACCAGCTTATGACCGTGTTGGTACCAAGGACAGCATCATGATCCGTGTCCCTGACCACACCGTGACCTGCCACCTATGTGACATCACTGGACCCCTTGCCATTACCTCAGCTAATCCCAGTGGAGAGGAAGACAGCACCCACCACAGCATGGTTGTCAAGTAAGCGTCCTTTTGCAGAACCTTGCTGTTCTCAAGTCCTCATGCACAGCGGCGGTTATTCCGCTGACCCACTACACATCGTGCCATGTATCAGTCAGGAGAGATTTATGAACTGCTTGTGCTATAGAAGAATTATTTGACCTATGATAGCATTTAATGTCGTTTTGGAAACTACACGCATGTTCACTTACCCCCTCTGCTGCCTTTTATTTTGCTTCAGTCGACTGGGACATAAGATCCAAGGAGTTCTGTGTGATGGGGACTCTAATGAAGTTGTTGCATCTACTGTGGTCAACTGCCTGAAGATTAATGAAGGTACAATGCAAAAATATTCCCATTACATTCTCTCCTTTTTGTGTGTTTTAACAGACACTTTCTAACTCAAACACTTTCTTACTCTTTCCACAGGGACCATCACCATTGTAAGGGAAGGCTGTGTCCCTGCAGTAAAAGTCAGACAGATCTTTGACAGAGTGAAAAGCATGATGGTGTGATCATGACATGCCTAATTTCTCTCCTTTCCTTTCCTTCACACCTGCTTTGCAACAAGATTTGCTTTTTCAGCGCCCCCATATCCATTAAACAATCTCAGGGAACATTTGGAAAAATATGAAAAAGAAAAATGTTTTAGAGCTGCTTATATATGTGTAACTGTGGATATCTTGGTAAATGTTAAAGTAAAATATTCATTGGTAGCTCACAATGCAAGAAGAATCTCCCAAGAAGAGTCTCAGCTGATATACCATGACTTAATGAAGATACTGTCTCTCAGCTGTATTTTTCTGGAAAGCAGTGTAAGAACTTTGATAGTGATGTTAGTTAAATGACAAAATATTTTTATGAAATAACTGTTATATACCTGTAATACTTCTGTAAATATGTATTTATACATTTAAATTATACTCATTGTTGACATGAATTTCACACTTATGTTAATTTTAGGGTTGGAGCAGAAAACTTTTCTCATATTACTGTGTGTATTTAAACTCACTGTGTATTCTTGTACTGAATAATTCTGTCAAAATGAACTGAATCTGACTGATGTTGTGTAAAGTAAAAGCAAAATAATAATGTCACCAGTAACATAGGTTTCAATTGATTAATGTTTTAACCTATTTTTTAAGAGCAGTTCTGCCTGTATTCAATAGTTGAGAACTGGCAGGTAACAGGAAACAGGGGGAAAACGAAAGGGGGCAAATGAAATGCAGATATGTAGCGATGAGTGTACATAGTATGCATCTCAACCAATAGGGTAGGCCAGGGTGCCCCATGTTTTAATTTAAAAAAAAAAGATTTGTACTACAACTGGTACATTGAGGAGAAAACCAAGTTTAACATTTAAAAAAAATTATTTTTCAAACACATAAAGTCCTGAATTTTAAGTACAGAATTTAGAATTTCTTCAGAAATAAATGCAAATCATCCAATTTTGTATAATCAGAATATTTAATAAAATGTCCAAAGTAACCGAACAACAACAAAAAATGTACGCTTCACACAATTATTGGCATTAATTTGATGAATTTAAATTATTTCCTCAAACAAAATAAAAAACAAATGAGACTCATCTTTGCTTAATTGTCAGTGCACAAATGTCCTGAATTACCCAATGAATGACGGTTTTACTGCAAAAAAAGGGGCTGATTGTTTTCAGTTTCTTTTTCACAAAGGCAATGACAAGAGAGCTGCCTGAGAGTATCAGAAATGCTATAAAAAAAACATAATTCCAAAGGCTACAGGGCAATTACCAAAGATCTTGAAATCCCTGGTCCAACAGTTTGTAATGTTTCACACTCATAAAACTGTTAAGACGCTTCTAGGACGTGGAGCTTAGAAGAGACTCTATTAGAGAAATCTGCAAAGGTTTATGCAGATTGTGGAAAAAAACACAACGCAAGACATCTAAAGAGCTTCAGGCTGACCTGGAGCAATCAGGAGGGGTGGTTTCAGGCCGTACCAGATGCCTCACACTAAACCAAGTAGGGCTCCATGGGGGAGGCCAAGGAGGACACCAATATCGATAGAAAGGCACAAAAAGGCAAAACTAATGTTCGCAAAAACTTTCATAGATAACCCACAGTCTTTCTGGGATCATGTTTTATGACAGCACAGCTCTCTTGGAATGCAGTGCATCAGTTTGTTTATAGGCGACAAAATGAAGCCCCTAAGGAGAAAAACACCGTACCTACGGTAAAACATGGTGGAGATTCTGTCATGCTGTGGGCTGCTTTGCTATCTGTGGTACTGGAGGCACTGAATGTATCAAAGGAATGATGAAATCAGAAGATTACCGAGGCATTATAGACCTAAATGTGTTACCCAGTGTCAGAAAACTAGGTTTAAGGCGAAGGTCTTGGGTCTTTGAGCAGGACAATGACCCAAAGCAGACATCCAACAGAACAAAAGAATGGTTGAAAAGGAAAAGATCGACTCTTTTAAACTAGCCAACAATGAGTCCTGACCTAAATCCCACTGAAAACCTTTGGAGAGAGCTGAAATCTGCCACCTCATAAAGGACTCCTGCAAATTAAAAGAGCTTGATCACAGAGCAATGGAAGAGTGGCAGAAACTACCAGCAGAGTTCAAGAAGCTTCTAGATGATTACAAGAAACATTTAGAGGCTCATTGTTGCCAAAGGTTCTGCAACCAAAATTGGTGAAGTGTGCCAGTAATTGTGTCTGGGGTACATTCTGTGTTTGTTTTATTTCACTATTATTTAAGATTTTTGATTTTTGATTTTCTTATGTTCAGTAACCTTGGACAAAATATTTTGATTATATAAAATTGGCTATTTCCATTTATTTCTGAAGATATTCGAAATTCCTTACTTAAAATTCAGGGGTGCCAGTAATTTCAACTGGGACTGTACTGAGTTAAAAATGAATCAGTGGTCAAAATGAAAGTACACATTCCAGTCTACTTTTGCTTAACAAAACCTGATGCATTTTTTCCATCATCACAATAATTAGTGGGTGACACCAATAAAATCCGAGTTGTGCAAATTGCATATATAATTGCTCACTGACAATGCTAATATGCTGATATTAGGAGGTATAATGGCTAAGATGTTCTATTACATCTTATATAAGTGTGATAGCATGCTAACATAGGTTACAGTAATTACACTGAAACACAAAGTATGGACGAGGCTGTTGGGAATGTCATTGCAGGTATTTGGTAATAAAGTTAAATGAAAAACATGAATGTCTGAACTAAATTGCTAGAGGAAAAGTCAAAGGAGCACCAAAGTCCTAAGGATTCAGCCTCTGATGATCATGATAATTTGTTGTCAATCCCATTGTTCCATTTGAAGTAGGTAATTTTCCTTGTACGTTACCTCCAAAGTATCTCAAACATAAACTGATGTGGAAAATGTGGAAACTCCCTGGAAGCCACTGCTCTTAATTCATTACTCATTACCAGAAAGCACTTTAAAAACGGAGTATATTTTAGAGCATTTTAGAATTAATACGGCTGCAAACGAAGACAGAATACATACTTAATCACTGTGGGTGATGTGTATTTTGTTAGGTGAAACAGTAAATTACCAGAAGATTGATCCTATTCATTGACTTCACTGACAATAACAGTAACAGTAAGGAAGTATTTTCAGATAAACTCACATTCAGAGCGCTTACTGTTTGCTTAAAACTCCGGCATGAGGAGTTACTGTAGGTGTCTCTTTTGGTAACACTCCTTGTCAGATTAGGTGGAGCAGTATTGGGAATTATCTTTTGTCAAGTCACCAAACTCTACAAACTAATAACAATGATGATTATATCACTGTGTAAGCTAACAGGTGAGTGAGGGAAACGTCAGTCAAGCACAGGTGCACATGTCCACACAGTGAAGAGAGTGAAAGAGAAAACACCAGTGTTGGGGCTTTAACATAAGTATGAAATTAAAAGTAAGCAATGTCATTCTCTGCATGACTACAGTCTTTCACTGCCACCAGAACATCAAAGAGCATCTCGATTGTAAGATGCTTTTGGATGTTTTGGTGGCAGTGAAACACATCAGCACACAGTCTGGACGGTCAATGTTCATAACTATATTTAAACACGCAGTACGGACGCTTGCCCATGTATTAATATTATTAATATTAATATCCAAACACAGTCAGACAAAATCCCTTTTGTAAGACTTAAAAGTCTGAGGTTCTGGGTGTGGCTCGCTCTGCTGTACAGGTTTTGTGTCAATGTGGGTAACAGTGTGTGATGTACAATCACTCTTTGTTCAAGCCTGTTTACTCAAAGGCTCCCAATGGGAGTAAATAAATTCCTGAACGGCAAAACCCTACACTGGCCTGTGTGGTTCTTAGCCTCCTCAGTCTGGTTTCTAAATGGTTTATTTATTTTTTAGGTGACAAATTAAATCCCAAAAGATTAATCATATTCTTTGGCTTAACTGACAATAACAGAAAACGCAGTAAGGAAGTATTATCAGAAAAACATATACTCTCTTTTTAATCGTGGCAATGACAAGATTAGTTGAAAATATCCATGATTATTAGCTCAATTTAAAGTCAGCAGTCATTTTCCTGAGACAGAATAGTTACAGGATAGTATGTTGAGATCTTACTTGTGTTTTACATTGTAAAGCTTAAAAAACTTTATATTTTACTCTGTCCAAGAAGAAAAGTGCTGGGCTGCAGGTGTTAAAATGAGTATAAATTGTATTGAGCATCCTAACAGGGTGTCACTGGGAAAAGAAAGCATTAATATGATTCAAGGCCGTAAAAAAAGTAAACAAAAGAATGATATTTTGACAAGTGATTATTTAAATATCCCAGGTTTGCAACACTGTGTCAATTCTGTTGATATATTGCGCACATTTTGTTAGTGATAGAAGCTAGACAGGTTGAATTGCAAATGGGGTAAAACATTTTAATGTACTGTTTAATGTACGACAAGGTGTCCAGCTTCACAAATGACAGACATTTTATTTTGTGTCCTTTAATGGCAGTCCTGTTGCAACTTGTATGAGTGGGAGGAAAATGATTGTCGTACTTGGGACAGTTCATAAATGATGAATGCTGGGTCAACTGACATTTTACATTTATAACAATCATTTTTTGTATTAACAAGCATATCTAAATATCACTTTTGTAACTAGAAAATTAGTATCAAAGCAATGTGTTTCCATAAGTGCATTAACTGCAATAATTCATCGCTGCTGCTGTTCACAGATTGTACTGAACAGGTGCTTTGCAAATAACAGGTAATATTCCAAAATGCTGTTTATCCATATTGAGAAGTTTTCCACATCAGGCATCAGACAATATTTATTGAAACATGGGATTCTTTAATCGAACATTGAATTTATCATGTATTTATTACTAATTTTATCACATTCCTTTTGTCTTTGGATGTCTCTTGCCCATATGATACAGAGACCTCACATGCTAACAAATGTGCCTAAATTTGAATGGGCTTCATCTAGTTTTGGAATGAAACTCTTCAAGTACAATCATAATTACCCATATAATTAAGCAATATATACTTTATGTGGTTATATTGCCTTATTCATCTATTCCTTACAATTAAGTTTTAAATATTTTTGCCCATAATGTGCAGTTACAATGACATGAGGTATCTTTCATATTGGGCAGTGATTTTTAAATGTCATTATGAATATGTTTCAACATAATAAAACATGTGATCACTGGTATATTAAAACAGCATTATATATATATATATATATAATTGCAACTGCTTTATGAAATAATTTAATGTAATTTTATCATGAAAGTATATACAGTTCATTGATGTTATTTAAAGATAACATTTCCAAAAATGGCAAAATTTCAGTCAATATACACAAAAATCTATTTATTCTTTGTCTCTCTAATACAAACACAGGCACATATATATATATTATATCTATCTATCTGTCTATATATATATATATATATATATATATATATATATATATATATATATGTGTGTGTATATATACACATGCAGTACAAAACATAAAGTTAGAATTATATAGTCATATTACAAGTGAGTTAGTTAGTTTGTGTGTATGCAGTACACACTTTATAGAATCTCACAAATATAAAGATAGTCCTGTTTGAAACATTTAAAAACAGGTCCATGAAGCATCAGACTTTTTCATTTACTGATAGTACATTTGACTTTATGTTACAGCGGCCTACATTTTTAAGCAGTGCATTCATTCTATGAGCCATTTCTGAGGTCTGGACTTTGTTCAGGTGAAACTGATGGTGTTGAGGTCCCATATTCTCTTCCTGACTCTGTTGTGTTATCCTCTTCTGAACTTACACCCCATTGTGTACTGGTACATGCAAATCATACTCAAAAGCTGGATTGGTCTGCCCCTGTACTTGTCTCCTCTGAACCTCCTCAAAGATCTGCAGAACCTTCAAAGCAGGCAAACAGAGGCAGAGAACATTAGCGTGAGCATGCAATAAACTGGAATTGTTTACTCTGAACGAACAGAACGATATATTAATTTTACCTTGGATTTAGGAATGAGACCCACCCTGAAGAAACCAATGTGTCCTTCCTCAATCTTAGTGCAATCAACCACAGTAGATGCAATGTTCTCTGGGGAGGGGCCATCGCATAGAACACCATCCACCTAACCAAGCAAAATGCACAATATAGTTTACAGCCAAAAATAAAAACACAAGCACTTCTCGTATTTAATAAAACTATATTATAGTCATTACCTTGTCTACCAGTTTGGCATAAACTTGGTTGTGGTGAGTTGTGTCTGCCTCGCCGGTAGGGTTGGCTGAGGTTACTGCAATGGGCCCAACCTGCAAGAATAAGAAGTAGTTATATTCACTAAAGGCTCTGCTGACAAGTTTGATTCATAGACGTGTAATGTTTCTCATACAATGACCATACCAGATTAATGAGGTGGGTGGCCACAGAACAGTCTGGGTTTCTGATAGCAATGCTCTGTTGAGTCCCTATGTGTTTGGCAGCATCTCCCAAACCAAAAGTGTCCATCCATGGACCTGTGTAAGACACCCATCATGCAAAATGAGGCAGCCACACAGGCACACACACACACACACACACACACACACACACACACACACACACACACACACACACACACACACACACACAATCTTACACGTTCAAATAAGCAAACGTCCACACACAGACACGCCTACCTCTGGGTATAACCATGCTAATGGAGGAGGGCCACGCAGCTTGCATGAAGTCCAGCAGTAAGGGGTTCAGCAGGTGTCGCACCGGATCTAGCTGCTTAATGGAGGAGATCCACATGGACATGGGTCGGTCCTGCGCCTGCTTCTTCACCCTGAAGTCAAACACACCCATTAGAGAGTAATGAGAGTCAATCAATAAATGAATACGGATAAGGGCATGCTCACGAAAATAGAAACTCACTTGTAAGCTTTAACAACTGCATCAGGCCTGTTGCAAGCTGCAACCAGCACATAGACAGTGTCAGTAGGTATTCCACATATGCCACCATTTTTCATGATTTCTGCAGAAGGGAAGAGAAGACAACAAATCTCACATCAAGTTACATAAATAGATTTTTATTCTAGAAATCAACATTACTGTCTTTTATATCTCACCTGCAATCTGCTGGACAGATGTGGCCTTGCGGGCTGGTACATGTGGACATACATCTGCGCCTCCCCCAACACCTCTCAGCTTGACTAAAGGTCTCCCTAAGGGGATCTGGGGGGACTGGAAGGTGCTGTTGAAAATGTGGCCCAGGAAACAATAAAAACTGACGAGACCAAAGATGATGGTGACACCTATGTCATAACCATAAGGCAGAACACCCACTGCATCCAGCAGGAAGCTAATGAGGATGAGCTTGAAGGTGAAGGTGTAGGCAAACCAGGCGACATTTAGAAACAGCGCTGCAGCTGTCACTAAACAGTTAAACAGCATGAAGCTAATGATCCCGACAGCCAAATCAAAGCTTCTGGTTTCCCCGTACAGGCCGCCGTATCGTGTCAGCCCCCACACTGTCCACATCATCCCATAGAGAATAAAAACTGTGCTCTCAAAGGTTTTACCCCGAGCGTAAGCTACTGAGCCACAGAGCAGCTGGAGTGCCCCACCAGCCACCACCACCCAGGGCAGAATCAGTACATGCAGAGGATTTCTGTCACCAACTGTAGCTGTGACAGCAAAAGCAGCCAACACGCTGCAGGCGTGGCCTAACACTTCTGCATCTGCATATTTGGAGTAGCCCAGGTGAGGTGTATGTAGCTCTTTATCATGTGCTCTGAGAGTAAGACCCTGTATCCTGGTTACTAAAACCTTGAAACAGCCCTGCCCTGTGGGAATCATGGTATGGGAGACCATGTTAAATGTGGTAATTAAAAGCATGCCGGCAGAGACTATAAATATGGCTGCCTGTACACCCTGAGTGCCTCCTTGGAAGAAGCCCTGAGGCTGGGCTGCAATGGCAATACAATAGGCTGCATAGAATAATTGGTAGAGCCCCTCCAGCAAGCTCCTCTGACAACTGAACAGAGCCAGGATGGAGAAAAGCACAGAGAAGACGACAGGGAAGGGAACTGGGGAGAAAGGCTGGATTGAGTAGAACGATAAGAGAGCACTGTAACCTTCTGCAAATTTCAACAGAGCAGTGAAGCCATAAAAAGTGGCAGCTAGTGTGTCCATGGCTCGGTAAAAGAGGACACACATGGTAAGCTGGAAGACTCCAGCGGTCCACAGCCAGGGGACATGACCGGTGAAGAGCCGGGGGACCACACCTAAAAGAGGACAGGCTAACACAGAGGCAGACAACAAGTTCATCGCCAAACTCACTGACACTGCGTCGCTACAACTCAGGTTCTGCTCTGTTTTAAGGTCAGCTTTTCTCTTCAAGCCTGTTCCTGGAAGTTCCACTTTACCGTGAGTGATAGTGAAGAGCAGACGCCCACAACCAAAGTAAGCACCAACCAGACAGACGACAAGGTAGTTAGCAGCTGTGGCAGACTGACCAAAGCCTGCAGCCGACAGACCAGCGATTTGATGAGCGCATGCTAAGCTAATAGTGAAAGCTATTAGAGACAGAACTGCTTTCTTTACTATGAGTGCAACGCTACCTATGATGAGAAGAGCTAATGTAAACGCTGCCAGACCAGGGACCAGAGATGATCTCAGCTCTGTTGGCTGCAGCACTCTCTGCCCCACCAGGATGTACACCAGACCTGAACCACACCACAGGGCAGAGACAGTCAGACACAGGGACGAAAACAGCTGGGCGTGGGACAGACTGCGGCGGATACCTTGGAGAGACACAGAGCAAACAGAGAGGAAAAAAATCAGCCAATAGCACAAATGAACAAACTAAATAAAATTGGTGATATGCAGTCATCCAAACCAACCTGTATAAGCTAAGAGGGCTGCAATGATGAGAAGCAGAATCCCCAGTGCAGTGTATGGGATTAATTGTTTTTCAGGTGAGCTGGCATAGTCGTTCACCAAAAGCAGGAGAGAACCTGTAAGTCAGAACAAAAGCCATTATCTAAAAAACTCATCTAAAGTAACTAAACCTAGGTGCCATGTAAAAACTGTTTTTTTTTTTTTTTTTATAACATTTGATTAAAAAAGATGCGACTTTACCCTCTCCAACAGCAACAGCAGGTGTCTGCCTAAAACTATGACGAACTGAAAAGTTTCCGTTTCCATTCCCTCACGTGGTTACAGTTTATGCGGCGAGTTCATAATATCTGCAGCGGTGTGTTTGTTTTCAAGAACAGTGCTGTTTTTTTTTTTCTGTTCAGGTTTCATGTTTTAGGGTCACCTGCTTAAAACGTAAACATGTTTTGTTACATTTTTTTATTTTATAACAATGTGTGAGTTTATTTTTAGCACGTGGTACCACGATAGTTAAATATTAAAATAGAAGAGATTTGCGTGCTTGTTGAATTTTGAAACCAGAATACAGTATGATATTTGTCATATTTATATGACGTTCTTGACGATAAGTAACGATAACATAACAGCAGAGAGTAGGCTTCTGACTGTTTGGTACGAATGCTTTAAAAAAAAAAAAAAGGAAATCGTCACTGGACGGTGACAATAACAATCTTACCGCCAGAGAGGCCCAGGATGCCCACGGACACAGGCACTGAGGCGCGGCGAGCCATGGCAGAAGTGGACCCGCGCAACCCTGGGGCCGCGCGTTTTATACAGCTGCGCGTGACGTCGGCGGGCACGCGAAACCCGAGAGGAGAAGCGGCACCGCGCGGGGAAGTTACACACAGCCGACGCTGCGCAGACAAGAGAGGGGGCTGCTCTCACGGCGACCCCGTAGGCACCACCTGTCGGTAGGCGAGGATACACGGGATAGCCGTCAAAGTTACACCTGTGTCATACACTCCATACGCTTATGTGGGTGTTTGTCCTAAACAATAACATTTCTTAAAGTCCAAATATCAACACGCCTTGTTCTTGTAGTACGCAAACAAAAAGGTTGATCATTTAATAATAACAGGTCTGATGATTTAGGTAGCTTATGTGTTATGTTTCTAGACAAATCTCTAGCCTCCATCTGTGCTCCCTAATGCGGAAATGAGGAGAACATTATACCTAATACACCTGTTTTTAAAAAAAATAACTTCATATACATTAATTGGACAAAATATCTAAAAAGGTAGAGCGTGTGAAGTTGTTTACAATTTAAAGGTGAGCCTTTAGTAAATTAACCACGTAGTCTAAATGTGTCCTCATCGTATCATCAGTTTTATTCGTCATTTTTTTTCTCACAACACCGAGAGGAATGACTCAGCATGACCATTAATAGCCAACAGGTGGCTTGCTGTAAGGTGCATGACGTCGACCCGTTGGACGGCAAACTTCTGTCTCCTCCCGTGGGAGGAGACAGGAGGAGAGGCCGGCAGGACTATAAAGAGTCCGCTTCCCGGGACAGCCAGCACACCCCTACCGTACAGCACTGTCACGCACACAGCCCGGCAACCTGCGCATACAAGGTGAGACCTACTAAACCTGAGCTATCTTTACTTCCCCTACCAGAACTGAACCACTGCTCTCTTCTCATATCTTATTAACAAACACGTTGATTTTAGAAAATGTTTTTTATTTTTTTTTTTATTTTTTTTTTTTTGAAAGTAGCACTGCAAAATGCACGAGGGAAATGGTGAGCTGCTAAGTAAGCGTCTGACACATATTTATCATATTTATATACTGCATATATCTGCTCCAGCTGAGTCTCAAACCTCTTCCTGTAACTCGTCATTACCGGTGTATACTGCTTTGTGTGTGTGTGTGTGTGTTATAGGTACTATGGTGAAGCGTATTGCAGTCATCCTCTCAGGCTGTGGCGTCTATGACGGCACAGAGGTCCATGAGGCCTCAGCCGTCCTCGTCCATCTGAGTCGGGCTGGAGCAAAAGTAAGGGCAAGAACAGTAAAGAAGTAAAATTATTACAGTGTATTTATCTGTTATTTTATTTCAAACTTCAGGCTCCAGGATTTGCAAGAGCGCTGCCATAATCCTTACCCACTGAGATATAGTTGGCTTCAATAACATCTCTAAAAAGATCCGACATAGAACGTTTTACATGGTAGTGTTTCCCTCCAGGTGCAGATGTTTGCTCCGAACGCAGATCAGATGCACGTTGTAAATCATTGCGAGGGGAAACCTACAGAGGAGAAAAGAAACATCCTGCAGGAAAGTGCCCGCATCGCCAGGGGTGATGTGACTGATCTGGCCAAGTTAGATGTTACAGCATTTGATGCCGCCATCATCCCAGGTGAGACATAAAAAATACCATAAAGTAAAATATTTTAAATTTCTCTATGTTTTTTTTTTTTTTTTTTTAATCTAAATGTATCTGATATGCTAAATGTATCCTCCTTGTATGTCTTTCTTTTCAGGGGGTTTTGGTGTGGCTAAGAACCTGAGTGACTGGGCAGTGAAGAATAAGGACTGCACCATCCAGCCACAGGTGGAGAGGATCATCGAAGCTTTCCACAAAGCTGGAAAGCCGCTGGGCATGTGCTGCATCTCCCCCGTCCTTGCTGCCAAAATCCTGCCTGGATGCGAGCTCACCGTGGGACAGGACAGAGAGTCTGAAAAGTGAGTAAATTAGATTTATCATCACCAGACGTCTATGGATATTAAAAAAAAAAAAAAAAAAATTCTACAGTTCAAACTGTCCCTCTGTTGTCCTCCTCAGGTGGCCGTATGCTCAGACAGCAGGTGTTGTGAAGGAGATGGGTTGCAAACATGTGAACAAGGATGTGGAAGAAGCTCATGTTGATGTCAAAAACAAGCTGGTCACCACCTGTGCCTTCATGTGCAATGCTCCCATTCACAAAGTTTTTGATGGAATAGGTGTCTTGGTTATGGAGACACTGAAACTGGCTTAAGAGCTCCTCAAATTACATTCTGGATGTTTCTTTTGAATTACCTAGAAAGCAAGTGTTTGTGATTTTCTATACAACGTGTTTAACATTAACTTTTCGCACTTGTCGCATCCCTGACCATTTGTCTCGTGTTATATCATTATTGTGTTGTTTTGAGATTTTCAATAAAAGCTTGGCTACACATTACAATTTTGCAGCTACTTTTGCTTTACAGAAATAAAACAATGGAAATCACAAAACATCTACAGCAGAAATACTGTACGAAAAACTTTCTCATATACACATATTTAGTGTATAGTGTTCGGACCAGAGCTTGAACAAGAGCTCGTCAGGCAAAGTTGAGATTTAGGCTGCTCCAGCCTGCATGTTGTTTTAGCAGAAACAGCATAGAGATGTATGTGCAGGGGTAAGAAGCATCTGTACTCTCCAAATCCTTGCATGGTTAAATGTTTAATTGGCTTACACATCTAACTTCAGAACAGCATTGGTCTTCATTTTGCTTGAACTCCCAGTGACGTTTAAATAATATTAACACACAATCTGTGAAATGGTAGCTTCAAGTATGTAGTAGTTACACATACTGTGTACAGCTTTTGCTTTTACTCCTTATTTTGTAGAGGAAATGGAAGGTCTCGTGTACATTTGCAGGGGGAAACACAAATCTGAAATCCTTTTTTATGATGTAAAACAAGAGTATCTCTACAAGGGATCAATAAATTATTGCAACCCAGAACAGGACAACTTTTCACTTCTAAGTTGTTAAAGGTAACGTCTTTTGAATATCAAACAGTACACTGTATTCCCTTGTGACAGTTTTTTGCATTAAATATGCAAAAAGGCAACCTTGAAGTGGAACAGGGCTTTGGGTAAGAAATAACATTTATAGAGCTCATTTTGAATTTATCCAACTGGTGAACCATGAAGTAATTAACTTTGACTTTATCTGTGGATATTTTACAGATTTCACCCTAAAACAAGCTGTGTTTGTGCCTCAATGACTGAAATGTTCACTTGTGGATCTTGAGGATTTTGTATTTGCTTCACAAAATTACAAAAAACATTCACCCACACTGTCTTTTGGATCATTTTTAAATACTTTATTGATATACACTTTGTAAAGCTGTGTAAAAAACCCTTAACTCCTTTATGTTTTTTTATATTGAGGTGAACTGGGAGAACAGTACAATTGAAATTCACTGACTGACGAGTATTATGTTATTTTAACATTTGTTTTAAAGCTTTATGAAATGGTCCAGTTAAATCAGTATGTAACACAACACAATGCCCACTTGTTCTGAACAATAAACATTTTATCAATTGATGATCCTTTCACAGTTGAGAAATTCCCATACAGTACAATATATTTAAAACTAAACATAGAAATCTGTAGTTATTTTAGATGTACTTTATCATTCATACACATAACAGACATATGCCATACATGTAAAGTGTAGAAGTAACTATTCTTTCAAGCAGGAAAAACCCAGGAAGTATTCATGTGCTTTTGCTGGAGAAATGATTGAAATGATCTGTTCCACAGGCCAACACTGTGGCGTTAAATTTCCTGTGACGATCTGGATCCTAACAGGAAGAGAAAGGGTCAGAATCAATACACAAGTCAGAGACTATAAAATTATAACCTGCACAAATACAGGAATTAATTTATTCTTATGTATGTCTCACCAGTATGGGGTAAGCACAAGTGGGAACATAACGGATCACAAACCCACAGCGCCTCCTCTTGGATGTATTGGCATCACTGCCATGGACAAGGAGTCCATCGTGGATCTTTTCAAACAAATCCAATATCCTAATTAATTCACTTTGAACTGTACTCAAACCTATTAATAGTCTTATGGTCTTAAACAACTAAAATGAGCTCACAGACATCTGCCCAGCCAACAGAGGGCAGAACACTGCTCCATCGGCCTGCACCAGCTCCTCTGGGATCTCCTGGTTGACCGACAAGATGTTTCCAGGGCGGGTGGCTTGGTGATGGGGCAACATGCCAGAGCAGTGGCTGCCTACAAGGGCACAAACAAACAAAAAAATTCAACTCTGTGAAGCAGGTTGTTGATTCCAGAAAGTAAATCTATTGTTGTTATTCCACACTGGAAAAATAATGAAGGCTAAGACTCTTTTTTACACATCACCAGGACAGTGGCTAAAGGGATCAGTGTGCATGAGAAGTATAAATGAGCAGCTGACGTACCTGGGATGACCTGAAGGGTGCCGTTTTCTTTCAGTGAGTCATCTAAAGCGAGCCACACAGAGAGAACAGGGCCACCAGCAATACCCCAGTACCTGTGAACACAACAATTACAGTTAGACAAAACAAAGCAAATGAAAACAAAATCTCATACTGTTTTATCAGTATCTAAAATCTACCTCATATCCTGATGCCATGCCACGTATGGAAGTCCACTCTCTGCCATCTTCCCGTCAGCTTCGGTTACTCCCTCTTCATTCTCCTGGATGTGGGCTGGTTTGAGTGCCGGGTATTTGCAGATGAAGCGGGAGTCCAACAGGATGACGTCAGGGCCCAGGATGGCTTTGACCACTTGCAGGATACGAGGGTGTTTGGTCAGGCCCATCACCCACAGATACTGAAGGTGAACATTGTGGAGGCTGTATTGGGTGTACTCTTCACCTGGAGATACACGAAAATATATAATATACCTATTCACTGACAAATTGTGTGACACTTAAGCCTTATCATATCTATACTTTCCTGTACATAGACAAGAAAAGGTAGATTCATGTGGAACATGGAAATTAACAGTCTCATGTTCCACATTATTTTCAGAAATGGCAGTATAGAAATGTATAGAGATACTGCAAATTAGAATCCCTTTTCACACAATTGTAATGCATTTTGGTCTTATCAGTTGCTACTGACCATTTTCTGCATTCCATCTTTCTATGACTAACCCCCAGACCCAAGTATCTTCTAGTGATACTCACCGAATTCCTTCTCCAGCTCAGAAAAGGCATCCCTGGCCTCCCTCAGCTCTGTCTCACTCAACACCGGCAGTGCTGAGAGAAAGCCTTGCTGGTTGTAGATCTCCCGCTGTTTAGCCGCGGATGTAGTCATCGCGATCAGACTGTTTAAATGCCTATGCCTCAGGCTTTCTGCTTCCAAAACTTATAAGTTAGGGACTGTTTGTGGTGTTGGTGGAGGATAGAGGAGGGGAACCGAGAGGGAAAGTGACGTTTAAGTATGGCAAAATTCTGTGAAAGAAAATGATATTTATACTGTTTTCCATCTGGTTTTCAAGACAATTTGAACTTCAGCTGTTTATGGAGACATAAAAAGAAAGCATGCCCTGCCCACCTGGCCCGATGGGAAAAACATCTAACCACATATACTGTAGGTGGGTCACAGTGAGCATCCCTCCTGTCCTTTAAGGCCAATATAATCCTGTGACTAGTTTAAATGACATAATTAAGAGTCTCTTTTTTTAAGTTATAATTATCTGTTGACCTAAAACAGGCCCAGAAAAGAACATTAGACTTTCTATAGTAGGTAAAGACCACTGAAAACAGTCATTCAGCCTTCATGATCCTGTGAATAAGATATTGACACTTCACCTGCAGTGGACCTGCAGACCGAAAGGTTTTTTTTATAAAGTGAAATTGGCAAAACCACAGCGAAAAAACTTTTACATTTGTGCATTCATTATATACTCTAGTCAAAAAAGAAAATGTACCACAGTAAAATGTGTACAAACTGGAAGTACTTCCTGTTGGTTGTTTAAACTTTTTACGCCCATTTTGTATTTTTTCATGTAAAATCTTATCAACATCAGTAAGTAATAAATATTTCAGTAAGTATTTTATTGTCTCCTTACCTGTCTGCTGTTCAGGCCTCTCTCTCTGAGTCTGGACTCTGGATTCTGCCAAACTCTTGCATGGCAGGGATTATATACTACGCAGGGCATCGTTGGGAAAGTACCCTTCCTTGTTCAGCTGCTTAAAATGTATCCATATGCAAACATTATATCATACGTGATCTTTAATTTCAAGTAAAAAGAAATGAAAGAGGGAAACCCATGATTTCATGATGTACACTGCCTTTGCTTTGTTGTGCTGTCAAGGTGTACTGGGGCATTCAAAGATAATAACTAAAGTAAAATGACACCTTTTTCTTCTCAGGAGCTACATGCTGGGCTTTTGTTATCACAGGGCTAACGTCATGTTTTACCACCTGGAAAGAGTCACAGATTTATACACAGACACAGACACAGAGGCTAAATCTGGTGCTGCCCTTTATTTTGAAACTGGTCCAGACTGATTTGACTGATACTTTTTTTGTTCACAGTAACTCATTGTTCTGTCAGATGAACTTTCCCGATCATCACAGCCTCATATTTAACTTGAATGAAGAAACGATGACTGATCACAGGACAAGGACATACAGTATTTCATATTCTGTGCGGTGAGTGTGTGAACATGGCTGGGTCTCTAAGAAAAGAGAAAATCCTAATGGCCTCCTTTTACATTAATTAGGCATCATCTTCTTTTAACTGTTATCATAGTTATTGTTCCACATATTATAATATCATTATTATCATTCCAGTTCTCTTTTTTGTTTTATTTTCCATTTGCAGTTTATGTATATAAGAATATTAATATGGAAATATGTTTGTGCCATTTTGTGTTAATGATGTGAAAAGACAAAAAAAATTAGGGCTGCCTCTTACTTGTTACCTAGGTGCGCTTATTTTACACATCGTAAACAAATTGTTAGAAAAAGAGAGTGAACAAGAAAAAGTGAAACACATTTGAGGATGCAGATACTGTTGTCTGTGTGTGGTCGAGAAATAGACGAATCCACACTTTAACTTCCTTAACAACTAAAAACATATGATACCTCCTGGAGCCCTTGTTTTTCTTGCGACACCCAGCTGCTGACACATGATGCCATTTTCGTTTTATGCAATGCGAACATGTGTGAGCCCTGTGATTTAATACAAAAGACAAGTTAAGGATTTTTTTTTTTTTTTTTTTTTTTACGGTCAGTCTCTTCCGGGAACTTTCCAAGGATGAGAAAATGTAGGAGGGAAACCCCTGATCCCCCAGTGGCTGCTTCTTTTGTTTGATGATATGTGTCAAACGTTCTGGTGTTTCAGTGACTGGGAAAGAAGAGCGGTAAACCTTTCAGCTTCCCGTTACAGAGCAAACAATAACTCTGCAGCACAAGAAACGAGCCACTGCTCCTCAGTAGCTGTTCCGGGGGCTTTCTAGTGACACTGTAAACACATTTTATTATTTGTTTTAATGAGACAAGGAGACTGAGAGGAAAACATTTTACAGACTTCAAAGAAATCCAGTAAAGAAACAAATACCATACATACAATGATAAATGTGGGGAGCTTCCTCCTGTTGAACCAGGTAATAAACCACCTGCACGATTAGACCAGTTCTTACTATTTATTTGATTATTCTGACAATTTATAGCTTTTTAAAATATAAGAAGTTACTATCCACATCAGAGTACATGGAGAAACTTAACTTTGGAGAAAGTTATATATTAGAAGGAATTATTTTAGATACATTAAATATATATATAGGAACCAAAGATAACAAAGTTAGTAACTGTTTTTGTTACATGAAAAACTGAAACTCGCTAATAATGTACAATTTATATTTAACCTTTCATTGTTTTTATCAAGCTTACCAAGGAGAAACATGGAAAAACAAGTGAAGCATTTGACACCAGACTTGTTCATGTAGTTCATGTTACTACATGCTATTTACTGTCAGCATTAATCATACAATGCTGCTGTTTGACAGAGAAGGATGGACATCTGAAAATTCAGCTCTAAAATGGCACGTAGAGTCCAATTTAAGAGAATCCTCTTTAACATCGATGTGCTGGTTTTCCAAATGAGAGTGATCACAAATCATTGACATATGAATGATTTTCATTTTCCCAAGTTTAAAGCCCTGCTCATGCACTTCATGTACTGTGTGTGCATGATCACGGCTCCCTCTGAGCCTCAGTCTGACTCCTTGTCCCGGTTGAGGTGGTTGGGGCAGAGCGGGTGGTGCTGTTTTCTTTTCTCTCCACTTTGTGTCCTCTTGTCTCCTCCTAGAGGCTGCTGTTCATTATTGCAGCGGTGGATAAGCACTGGATCCTTATTTGAAGGCGTTTTCTTTAACAACAGCCGCTGAAGCATCTGTTTGTCAGACCGCTCCCTTCGGAAGTCATCCTCGTACACCTTGAGCTGTACCAATGTCAGAAGACCAGACAGGACCAGGAAAAAAAAATATGAACAGACAAAACACATCTTAAGGATATTCATCCCAATATTTTGTCAAAACGGATTATTTTAAACCCTTGGAGGAGAGTGGAACTGTGAAAATATCTCATCAAGGGCTTTGAGGAGTTTTTATTTTTTATTTTTTATTTAAAATTAGGCTTCATTTTAGATCATATGATTACAGAATGCTTAAACTTCTACTGCACTACCAATACCCTACATATTTAACTATATTTAACTTACAAATCCCACGTTTAACCTCCAGTTTGACACAAAATTAACAAAAGAATTGCAGCACTGCATGAATTTTCAGTTGCGTAAGCATATATTTTTTTGTTGGTTTCCGGGTCAAGATTAGAATACAGATTCAAGTAATAATCTATCTTTATGTGTGATTGTGCATGTGTATGTCATATACGTTTGTGTGTGGGTTTGTGTGCATGTGTACAGACAATTAAAACACTACCTGCTCCTGCAGTAGTTCCACCTGTTGGTGCATCTCCTCCCTCTTCTTCCTCAGCCTCCGGTTCTCCTGCAGTGTGTGTTTGTGGTCGTTATGCTCCGTCTGATATTCTGCTTCATAAATCTGGGTCTGCTGACACAAGGCATTAATGTGGCAGTGAGCCAGTAGCAAAGACCTGCAGATATTTCTTCATCGCTGTGAGCAAATTTCAGAACGGCACAGTGTCACCACTTGGTGGTGCAGTTCACCATCTGATTCAAGTCTCCTAGGCATTAAGCAAATCTTTCCCTGGCAACAGTGAGTTGACATCAGTTCTGATCTAATCACATCAGAAATGGGAACATTTTTAAGGCTGTGCTGAGGAGAGAAGCCCACCTGACATCTTAGTGCCTGCAGTTGCTCTTTTAGATCCTGTACTTCTTGCTGGGAGTCTCCCAGTACTCCCAGTGGGGTACTGCCGTTCTGGCTTTTCCCCCGCCACCCTGCCTTTGGGCTTGAAGAATGTGGGAAAAAGGAGGGTGAAGGGTTGTATCCAGAGACATGGCTGGGTGAAAGTTCGGGTCCTCTGGGTGGATTACTGGTGGGGCACGACACAGGACTGCTTACCACAGCATTGAAGGTGCCCTTTTGTTAAAAACAGAAGACAGAGTGATGGGCGAAATTCAAGTCATAGATGAGAGAATATTGACAGAAATGGAAATTTACAAACTGATCAGGTGCATAGACCCACTGACAGGTCTAATACCTGTTTGGCAGGTGTGCAGGCTCTCTCTTGGTGGTGCATCCTGCTCTCCAGCAGCCTGATGTATTCTTGCAGCTCCTGGTTCTTCTTCAGCTCCTGCATCAAAGCCTGCTCATAGTACTCTTTTGCACTCTGTAAATCCCAAGTGAAAAAGTAAACATCACACATATTAACCACAGATGTTATCATCACAATCTAAACCTGCTGCACAGTAACCCACAGTTTAGGAATTCCCCCACATGCTGTATCTACACCCACTTTTGATGGTCTATATCTGTGCACCAATGTAGGGGTTTTGTTGCATGGCTGAATTGCTTCTGTGTGTTCACCTGTTGGTGCTCTACTTTGACCAGCAGTCTACTGTTGAGCTGTTTGATGGCAGTGTTCTCCAGCTCCAAAGCCTCCAGTCTGTGCTGTAGACCCAGTGTGGCGCTGCGGTACACCTGGTCCCAGTCCTCATTCAGCTTCATCAGCTGTAACACACCATCACCACCACCACCACCATCATCATCATCATCATCATCATCATCAGTGCCATTGCCTTAAGTACATCACTGCAGCCATTGTTGGCATCATTCATTGCATTATTACAGCCGTCAGTGTCAGTCTGTCCTCACAACATCAGGAAGTGAATTCAGGTCAGGGAGGTAAGACACTCTACACGCACTAGATACATGACAGTTTACGTCAGTTGAGAGAATAATTTTCCCTCAACTCCTTTTTATTAAGCAGCATCTAATTAAAATCAAGAAGCAGAAGTTGTGTAATTGTGAAAAAATGTTCTTTAATGATGATTCCTCACAGCTTAGCAGTAGTTTTCAAACAACACCCACAGTCATCCTCTGGTATTCAGAGATAACTAAATGTAATTGCCAACATCAGCAATACGGCGAAGTTGTACCTCTTTGTTGACTCTGCGGAGCTCAGTGTTCTTGTTAAGCAGCAGCAGTTTCTCCTGGTCAGTGGAGGTAACTGTCATACTCTCAGTGATTAGAGTGACTTGCTCCTCTGTGGACAGTAGCCTGTCACCCGCAGGGCTCACATCCTCTGTCCTGCACACACACCGACACACATATGCAGTTTGTGCATGGACACTTACACATGGTATATGTGCCAAAAATAAAGTAATGATGATGAAAATTATCAGAACATTTCCAATAATAAGCAAACACATGTATGCAAACAAGAATGTCAGGGTACTTTTGAACACCCACTCGCATAGAGTGCACTTACAGAGAATCGAACTGGAGTTATTATGCACACCCACTCACACACAAGCATGCACAGCCACATTATGCACTCAAGAGACTCAGACACACACACACACACACACACACACACACACACACACACACACACACACACACACACACACACACACACACACACACACACACACACACAGAGTGGTGCATTTCTCTGCATCTGCTCTCCTGACCAATCAAAATCTCTGTTTACTATCAGATGTATTTGCATATTGATAACCTCTGGAAACAGTGTGGGTGATGATCCCTGGAAGATGCTGATTTCTATTAAACTACTTAGAGAAAAGAAAAATATTTGCAAAGATTAATTAGTCAAACCAGCTTCCTTTCCACCAGCCCTGTTGTGAGGTCTTGTCCAAAAGGAATAGCTGACAGAGAGGCAGCGGAGATCTAAAGCCCAGGGGGAATCAGCGCAGGGAAGAACACAGAACTCGGCATGTAGCCCCCGGGGCTTCTTCACACAAACATACTGTCAGCGATCACCTCTGATCCCCCTTAAGGCTTAACTCCCCCCCAAGCACATGCTTTCATCCACTTATGTAGTGTCCTGCTATGTGAAAACCACTGTTACACAATTTTAGACAGTTACATTCACAGGTCAAAGCACTAAAAATGGGAAGATGTAGGTCTATGTCATTCTAAAATGAAATGTAAGTATATTGCAGTTTTCACAACACATAGTAGCCTGTGGGAACACGGAAATATGAGATTAAAAAACACGTTTGTCCTTAAATTTAAAGGAATACTCTCATGTCTGTCTGTTCAATCTAAGGCTACAGCCAGCAGTGGGTTATTGTAGCTTAGCATAAAGACAGGAAACAGGGTCAAACAGCTAAACTTGCTCTGTCCAAACGTAACAAAAAGAAAAAAAAAAAAACCCCGTCTAGTTGCAGTTTTACAGGGGGTTATGTGTGGGACTATTTGTCGACTGGGACCAGTGATTTTCTGGAGTTTCCGCTGGCTGCCTGTCAACCTCACAGTAACGACTATCTGTATAATAGCAACTTGCTGTTATACTTCGATTTTCGGTAGGTTGTTTTTGTTACTTTTGTCCAGGCCAGCTGTTTCCCTGCGTTTCCAGTCTTTATGCTAATCTAACCAGCTGCTGGCTGTAGCTTCAGCCCACAGACAAGAGACTGGTATCAATCTTCTCATCTAACTGTTGAAAAGAAAGGTAATTAGTATTTTCCCCAAAATGTTAAACTACTTCTTTAAGAAAACTTCCCATAGCCCCTGGATAATGTTAAAAAAAAATAATGTTTGCAAGCTCAAAACAAGGGCATTTTCAGAAAAGATGTCATCCTAGAGCATATGTTCCCCACAAAATATATTGCTATTTGTGTGAAACCTACATGGCCTCATCAGATAATCAAAAAGGGTTATTAGATAAAAGGAAAGTTGACCCAAAGTCAAAATATTTGCCTAAATCTACACTCTGAACCATCTGTCATCCCTCTGGGTTCTACAAGGCAGGAAAGGGCTTTAGTGAAGGCTGTTTATGGCCATTAATGAGTGAATCATGCACATTGAACCAGCAGGTCTGCTAGGATGAAGGCAGAAGCTGAAATTAAAAGGAGCCTAATTTTAGTGACAAGTATGAGCACAAACTGTTAACATGCTCATGTCCAATACCCTTTCTTGGAAAGCCAGTGCTGTGTATTCAGCCATCCTATTGGGACCACACAATGCTTTCTGTGTCTGTGATCCAGGGCCTTTTATCTCTTGGCTTCTCTGACATCCAATATACACTGTGTGACCAAGTTTCACAAAGTTTTCCATTGTATGCCATCTTGGAAGGATACCAAATTGCCACTGCTTCCAGAAGCAATATGCTAATTCACTGTCATGGCATATGATAAAGAGATAGATAATATCTTTCCTTCCTGCTAATGGCAACTCTGACAAATATCACTCTAGATAGATCAACGTATCTAGCTGGTTGATGGCCACAGTCGGATCCCCTTACAGAGGGGAGAAGTTTGAAGTTTCACAATTCTACATGGTTATTTTAAGGCAGACTAATCATTTGTGTAGGTAGAGTGGTTATGGCATTTATCAAGTGAGCCCACATTAAAAATCATTACCATTAGTCACTTCAAAATAAAAGAAATGGCATTTTATAATACATATCATTTTATGAGGTTTTTTTTTTTTTTTTTTTTTTTTACATGATGGCATATCAGAGTTGTGAAATACTGAACTAAAGCCTACATCTTTATGACCTCACTGGAAACTCCGCAGCCACTCTTTATGCTTCCTCTCACTTAACTTCTTCATTAAGCATCTCTGAAAACAACTGTTTTTAGAATTTCAAAGATTACAGATAATGTGCTGACATTGATTAATCTCAGACTGTGTACTTATGTAAGCCTGGTAACAACATGGGTTGGATTCAATTATAGGAATCCCTGTAGCCTACTATTTAATACAATATCTCTACAATAAATACTACCGTATTACTTATTGTTTAGGGTTTAATATTTGTTGACACTCAGAGAGGTGTTGATCTGACTTTAAGGTAGTATTTGAGGCTGTAGTTGGTGGAGTTCTTACACTTAACTGTTACATATTACACTATTACATGTTCCTGTTTTTGTGTCCACCCCGTATGTGCAGAAATGTGAGCATACATACCATAATGCTTCAGCTGAATTGGGCTTCTGTTGGCTCTGAGAGAGGCTGCTGTTACTTTTAGGTGAATTATCTTTCTGTGTCTCTGCTGCTGCTGCTGCTGCTGAGGATGTTAATGATGACGAAGATGACAAAGACAGCAAGTCTCCATCCATGGCTGATTAAATCTTCAAATCCTCATGAAGTCTGAAACAATATTAAAACACCGCTGTAGACACGTTGTGAGGTTTAGCTCTTCATAACTCCTCTTCTAAGCATTTGGTGGAAAGTAAATAGTGTTGTCAGCACTGATACGTAGCAAAAGAGGAAGTAGCTGGGACCCAGAGCCACATGATGCGAAGTTTGGAGAATAGGAAGTGACACAGGCAAACTGTTTCACCTTTATGTCAAAGAGGGCCTGTCCCACTGTCAAAATGTAACCTACCTCACAAAGTGTGATCGTGTAGTATTCAAAATTTTTACTGAGTTGACATGGTGTTTAGTTTTGACATCATTTGGAGAATCTGGGAAAGTCCACACAGGGGTAGGAAATGTGAGTATGAGTGTGTGTGTGTGTGTGTGTGTGTGTGTGTGTGTGTGTGTGTGTGTGTGTGTGTGTGTGTGTGTGTGTGTGTGTGTGTCTGTGTGCTGTGACTTGCGCCTGTTAGCGGAGCTATTGCGCCTTATGTTTTTAAGTGAGCAATGCAGGAGAAAGCTAAGAGGTAGGTAGGTGAATAGATATGCATCATTTCTGCATGATTATATATTGCAGGATGTGTAATTGAAAATAATGGTAACGCATACATTTATTCATGACAAATAATGATAGGGTCAAGCTGATAGCATTCACCATTTTGCTCATTACTGGGATTGAGGGAAGTGGGCTGCAACAGGTTAATTAGTAAATCACATGTTTATCCAAGGGACAATCAAGTAATTTAAAGGATTTTTGTTAATCATGTTCCTCTTAGTCAGGCTAAGCTCTCTTTTATTAACACTAAGAGAATTAATTTGCCAAACTCGTTTGCTACACGTTCTCCTCCACCGACTGAGTCCAATAGATTCAAGGCCACTTTGGATAATGCCTGAGAAATAGCCACCAAAAAACAAAGATAAGCTGCAGTGTATAAAAATGTTCTAATCCAAAGCTGATAAAGATCTATGAAAGTTTATGTTCAGGGGTCAAAAGTAAGAAGAAACAAATCTCCTGGATCTTTCTCAGTAAAACTTGTTAGCATCAGCATTTCCTTTTTATTGGGGACAGCTACCACATGATATTGTGTTTAGTATAATACAAACAGAAAGAGATTTTTAGCCATGGTAGGAGCATGGCTCTAAAGATGGCAATGCTGGTCTTTTTGTTGGTTGGTCCTCCATTTGTCCCAAACAGTTAAGTTGCAGGTCGGAAAGCTAAACAATGAGCTGAAACTCACTATACAGCTCTATAAATCTGAGAGGAGCTGCAGATTCAGTTGATAATTCTCTGTAGGTTCATCACTGCAACTACTCCTTTCACATTGTCAATTGATACCTTGTTATGATAAAAATATTAATTACACCCACTTTATTATTTGCCATGAAATTTTGTACAGAAAGTTTTGTAGGCTAAAGTCGATCATGGTGCCCAGAGGATGAATCTTACTGTTTTACGTGATCCTCTTACTTGTCCTTTGGCGTTACAGAGAGGCCAAAATTCCAATTTGCTAATTACTTCTGTTTACTTTGACCAAATACCTGAAAAACTAATGACATCAGCCTATGCTGTAGTTTGTGTTTAGTGTTAATTAACAAATGTTATCATGCTAGCATGCTAAAGTAAGATGATAAACATTATTAGCGTGATAACATGCTAATAGTCAGCATATTAAAATTGTCATTCTGCACAAGTTAGCATGCTGACATTAGCATTTAGCTCAAAGCTCTGATATGCCTGAGTGCAACCTCTGAATTGTTAGCATGGCTGTAGATTCTTCAGTTTGAGTATCTTACTGTGAGAAATATGTTTTTCTACAAAGCTCTGTTTTGCCCCTAAGCAAATGTTATTTGAAAAAATATATTAGTATACAAATTGTTATACTTGATGTTTTACTTTGGTTTTGTAACTGGAGGATGTCTTGGCAAATACCGAATTTATATATATATATATATATATATATATATATATATATATATATATATATATATATATATATATATATATATAGGTGTCTTGTAATACTATGTGAGATGGGCCAAATATTTGGCATTCCACTGAAATAACCACTCATCACCCATTAAATTACTGATCCCGGTATACCTTAGTTCAGACAACAGTAGTCACTGGAAAGACATTTTAGACTAGTACAAAAAGTAACTCAAGATTTTTAAATGGAGTGTTGTTATTTACTGTGGTATCCAGAGAGCCGGGTCAAAGTTGCTGTCATTTTACCATCTAATGCAGCACCATGAGATAAAAGCGGGAGACGCAACAAAATGTGTCAGTGCTGCCCAGTGACTCTGACTTGCTCCAGTGATTTCATTCACATGCCTGTGCCATCTATCATGGACGCCGGTCAGAGTATTGCTGTGCCAAGCAGAGGCTTTGCTGGGAGGCCCAACGAGGAAGTAGCGATGCAGTGCCTTTATTGACCCAAGCCTCTGTCAAAGCCAAGGACAAATGGGCTACTGCTCCACGGGGGGATTGATTTTTAGTCTAACAGGAGATTGGAGAGTGGAATAGAGAGTGTCCCATGGTGTGAGGTTAATGCCGCTCCTGTAGGTGCGTGACATACAGGAATTCTTTGCTGGCTAAAAGGAAAAAGTCTGGGTTTTTGAACTGGACTGGACCAAATAAGGCTCTTTAACACAGTTGCTTATCTGTTTAGTCTCCAGCTGCAACAGTTTGGCTGACTCAGCCAGGGTTAATGTTTGAATTTGATCAGCTGTTCCAGGCCCATTGACTGAGTGCATCTCTATATATTTAGACTAATAACTATCAAAATAAATGAGCACTGCTGTGTGTATGTCCAGTTTGCATGACTGTGGGTGAGAGTGTGGAAGTGTAGGCTCTGGAGAATTTATGTCAAAACCTAACAGTGCATTAGCCTGTCCTCTCCTGGTTCACAACAAAGGGAAGTGACACTCCTGCAGGGCAGCATACATGCAAGCTTGCATTCACTAAGACACACACATACACCCATGTGGTACTCTTCTTATGTGGTCAATGCAGCAGAATTGGTTATATTTTACTGCTCTGACTAGCAAATCAAGAAAAGATTGAGGCTGAACTCCAGGGTGATCCACAAAGAGAAATTCTATATAACAATGTCACATAATTTATATCTTGAACACATAAAGTATTACAGCTGATTTGCGTGCGTCCTGCAAAGAAGAAGAACGAGTGAGCATGCAGACTGAAACAACTGAAAGTCATCTTAAATGCAGAAGCTGTCAATTATATGAGATGCTCTTTAATTAAGCATCTGATAAAATCGACAGCTTCTGCTGTTGATAACATTAGCATCAAAAGAGAAGTGAGGATGTACGTTTACATATGTAGAGCTGTGTTTACATAGAGGCCCTAGGTCAAAGGTCCTCAGAGGGTGCCTCAAATTTTGGAAAAGGAAGTTCATGCTTTGTGACTGAAACCATATGTTAGTGACATTTTTTAGGAAAACAATTGTCTTATTTAAGAGTCGGGGGTCAAGACTGATTTTCAGAGCTGTTCATTGGCTTCACACCCTCTAACAAGCAGATCTGCAGATGCCTGACTTGAAGCTGTACTTCTTTGTAATAAACCTTTATATGCAATCAAGACGGTGTCAGCGGAGTCTCCTTCATCCTCTTCACATCATCAACACCATCTAAATAAGTACAGAAGCTTACAAATGGAACAGAAGCTGTTGTTTAAAAGCATGAAGCAAACTGTTCCAGCTTTGAAATTCTCTTGAGTATGGTCTTGCTTGCAGGGTTTCATCTGAAATGTTCTGCACTGGGAGGCAGCAACAGCAGGGAAAACAAACACGGCATCTATTAACTGGACAATGTCATTGGAAAATATTTGTATAGATTGTATAGATAAAGAATACAGCACTTCTAAACTGATATCGATCATATGTAATGAAATGCACCTGTCTTCTTTGTAACACCTCTACCCCGGCACAACAAAATTCACAGAGACCTTTGTAGATTTACAGACATGAAAAAGACTGCTGCAATGTCAGAGACAAAAGAGGGTGTTACAGACAAAGCTTGAAATGTTGACAGGCAGGCAGGCAGGTACAAAGGCTGACAGAGAGGGATCAGCTATTGTGTCATGTACTATTCAGAACAATTAAGTTGAATTTATAAATCTGATAACTTCAGAGCTCTACAAATTATCAACCAACACCAGTTTTATGATAAAAAAAAAGACCAGAGACATGAAGAACATAAGAGATTTCAAGGGGCATTCCATCGATTTTATACATCAAAGTCTTTTTACAGCTGTAGCGGAATACTACTGCATACTGCATGTGAAAAAAGTTGTACAAAGACTTTGGTGGCTCCAGAGGGATCTGAATGAAATCTGATCAAATCAACGGAACTGTAGGATGTCTTGCTGCATCGTGGGTTATGTTGGCATTAGGTTTTGATTCGCAGGAAGAATGCATGGAATAAAAAAGATGATAACTCTGGTTATGCTGCATTGATTTCAAGCTTTTTAAAAAAAAAATGTTGTAGGAGTGCGATGCTAAATCGGTGGAGTACTCTTTTGAAGGATAAGGCTGATGATATTTTATATATTTTTTATTTTCAACAAATCCCGATCCTGATCCATCTTGTTCCTCTGTGCTGTAGACCACCACTGTTGTCCAAAAACTATTAAAAATATCCTTTCATTAACAGGAGCACACACATTGTAGTTTATTTGAGTCAGTTGCACATACACTGTCCTGCTGCTGTAAATATTCACTAAAGAACCAAGCGTGTATCATTCCTTAGTAAAAGTCGTCTTCAAAGACTCAGACTTTTCTCCTGTTTGAGTAACATTTACTAAAAACTACAGTGCCTAGCTGTTTTGAAATGACTTGGCATTTTTTAGAAATTAATTTAAATATTTGTGACCTGTTTGTGACTCTCTCCAGTAGGTACCAGTGAGACTGAGGCAGAGAGCCATAAACAAACTAGGGAAGTTAGAAAGTATGGATAAGCGGACTAATGAATTGTTACTTTCGATTTTTCATGTGATTTGTTGACAATAACAAAAAATCGAATAACACCTGCCTTATCCTGTGAGACCTTTAAGTAATGCTTTTGTTTTCTATGGGGTAATTTCTGCTGTTATTTCTCAGTCTAAATTCAAAATCCCTTTGTCTGCATATGAAAAGCCCTGTGCTGCAGAAAGGCAGGCAGACTGTGTTCTGCAAAGTTTTAATGTGACACTTGCTATTAATTTGGCCAGTTAATCACAAATGCTCACTATTCTCCATTAGCTAAGCTTTTAATGCTCCCATTAAGAATTAATGTCACCCTACTTTGCGCTTCAACATGGGTGAGCTCATTAGAGACAATCTCTGAACATGGCTCTTCGCTGCCCGGCCATGACACAATACATCAAAGCCCGGGTTCACTGTCTAGATTATATTGTTGAGGAGCAAATCTAATCTGGTCAATTTAAATCTGTAGCTGAGTCAGGTCCATCATTATCTCCTTGTGTAATCTAAATTTCTGTTTTACGTTCCATCCACGTCCTTCATCTCTATATCCTAGCCCTTTCTTTTCCTCAATCATGCTGTTCTCCTTTGGTTGCTTCCTCTTGCCCTTCCCTCTGTCCTTCGTTCTTTTTATCCTCCTCTATTTCTCCAGTAGGACTGGAGGACAAGAGCCATATTTGGCTTTGCATATTTGGCCTAGACCTCCACTGGGTAGTTACGACCCCTATTTATCAGCTGTAGAAATAATAACAGGTGATAAAAAGATGGAGCAGCACTCTGTTCTTCTGCTGCTTGCACTGTGAATCACAATCACGGTGCGATGGGAGAATTACAGTGAAATGCTGCCCGGATCTTTTTCATTTAATTAGAAATGGTGCTGAGCTGGAGTAGCTCTGGCTACCACACTGACTAGCAGATGGAGAAGGAGATGGCCCAAGCCACACAAGCATCACTCAAAATCTGAATATGTCAAGTGTGTGTGTATGATAAATATTGTACAGGTAAGAGGTTGGGTGTAGGTGTGATGGCAGCAAGAGTTTGCCATATCATACCAGGCCGCATCCTAAAGATTTCCTTTTCCACATCTGCTTGCACCCTAATCTGTGCACCATCTGACACTGACAGTTTGAACCTAACCAGTGGTTAAAGTGGGCACCAGGCACCTTTGATTAATAAATAAATAAATCTGATTGGCAGTTTCATACATAATAATGTCAAGCAAGTTCATTTTTTGGTGTGCTGCAGAATGTAATATCACCCTTCCGCCAGCACACTCAACACATATCCTTTTTCTGTTCTCATACACAGTGGGACTAGCCATCGGGTCGCTGCATCGGTGGGCCGGTGAAGTGTCAAAAATTCCATACAGTTTTTCCTGCCCTGTCAGTCTCATTAGCTGGGGATCCCAGGGTTCCCCCACCTGCCAAATCCCACTTTAACCCTGGAACCTAACCTAATATCAGGTGATTATCAGCCAAGAGACAGTCAGTCAATGTCATTCATGTGCTAATAATTGGACCACGATGTGACCTTATGAACAACAGAGCCAAGTATCGACTTCAGACTTCAGAGGTCACACTGGCCATGACAATAAACCCTCTCATAACTCTATTCAGCTGTTTCTAGAGAGCTAATCTCTCCAGCAATGGCTTGAGGTTATGAAATGTGACGTCATATTTCCTGGCAAGCCTTTTAGTCATATTAATGAGCGCATAGAGCAGCGCATATTTGCTGAAACAACAGAAATTTCCATTTTAGTCATTTCAGAATAGTGTGTAGTCATTACTGGGCACGACTAATGTTAAGTAGGAGTTCCATAACCTGTGAAATATGCGTTTGGAGGCTGCACCTTGAAATAGTGACATGCTGTTTGTATACATGTAAATGTGTATTGGCTAAAGGAATATGAACTGAGGCCTGTGGGTATGTGAGCTGAAGGGGCTGAAGCTCTGGATCAGCCTGACAGAATCAATGGGATCAATTAACATAGGGCTCAACTGAAAGCAAACTATATAACAAATCCATCTGTAATCCACTATGTGTTTCTTCAGTGTGTGTGTGTGTTTGGATAGGTGCATGTGAATATTTCGAGGATTGGCATATGGTGTGCAGAGGACAAGAAAGGGAAAAATAATTTCCCCTCACTGGAGAAAGACTAGTCTGAGCTGGTGAACTGTGTTTGAGGAAGGACGAAAGGACTGAATGGCAACTTCTTTAAATCATACGGTTGACATTATTAAATTAAACAGTGTAACAGGTTTGTGGAAATCATAATTACTGTCTCTTTTGCATAAAGAAAGACATAAACTTTTTTTGTTTTCAGTTGAAATCCAGTCAGCAGAGGAAAAACAAGCAAGCCAACAATTACATTTCCTATGACACAATCATGATGAATGTTCCAGTGGGCAATGAGAGACTCTACTAGTTTTAATGGGTTGGTGTTAGAAAGGTACCTGAGCCATTTAGAATTGTACTTCTGTAAGGTTGGGACATTTCGCAATCCACAGATTAAAAGAAAAGAATGATCAAAATATAACCCGCAAATTTGATTTACACTTAAGACCAGAAGTGAACAGCAGTCAATCGTTGCTTGGGATCATCATTGGGAGCAGTGCCCTACTAATGGCTCCTAAATCCCGACTTGTCACCAAAGGTGACCGAGTCTCTTTCCTGTCCGGGCCCCTCAGCTGTGGAACTCCCTGCCGGGAGATCTTAGGCAGGCAAACTCAGTGTCCTCTTTTAAATCTCCTCTCAGAACTCACTTTTATTGCAAGGCTTTTTCTTAACTGACAGTATTTGTTGTAATTATTTAAATAATTTTATCTTGTATATGTCTTAAGTTCCTGGTTATTTGTTTTTGTTGTAAATTTTATTGTTTTTATTGTAAAGCAAACTGTAACCCTGTTTTTTAAAGGTGCTGTATAAATAAATTTTATTAGTTATTATTATTATTATTATTATTGTACACGATCATGTCGTATTGAGCTTTAATTATATTCCCCCCAGTAATTGTGTTTACATTTTTTTCATTTACTTAGTGAAATAGACCAACGATTGTAAAGGTTGCCTGAGATGAAACATGGCGTGCAATTGCTATATTTACGTTCTTTCATTTATGGCGATAGAGAGCGGGGATCGCTGCAAGCAGAATGTTTGCTGTGGAAACGGCTTTGCTAGATTTGCTGTTGTTAGTCAAAAAGGAGAAGATTACTGAGCCTTCTTCAACTTGCTCAATGTTGTCTTCACTATCAACTACCACTTTTAGGAGAAAACACAGGCAACCGCAGTGTGGTATCTCCGTAAATGCCATAGGCCCGAAGTGTTACATTTTTGAGGAAGTGCATATTAGCCACGGCGGCTACTTGCACAGGCTCCTACACCCTAACCCCTTAATGCGTAAGTATAAATGTCCCTCTAGTCCCTGGTCTGGGTTAAGCTTTGAAAACACTGAATCCTACACTTCCCATCTTTCTTAAAGACATCTGTCAAAGTCCAGCTTTTATCTTTTTCATACTGTAGTCTCCAAAACCAATCCGCTATAACCCTGATGAAATCATTTAAGGTTATCTTCTCACACATGACAAAGCTCCTGAAAAAGACATTATGCAAATGTTTTCACAGGCTGAGCAGCGCCCCCTGTGATGATTAAACTGACTCTGACTTCGGAAAATCGGTTGAGTGCCCCTTTAAATGAAACCCCGTGGTCTCCCAGCACATGACTCTTTCGGTGGGAGGAGGAGATGTGTTGATAAAACAACATCTTCTAGTCAGTTATTGTATGTGTGCAAAGAAATGTGAAAACAGACATGAAATTTATATACACCATCAGTCTTAGATCGACAAGCTTTTGGAGGAAACTTACTTCTTTTTCACAGAGAATCAGATAAGGATTCTATCAGACAAATACATGCTATGGGTCTGTTATTGTATATGGGGGCATTATCTCTCCCCAGCTCCAGACAGTTAGTTTCTGCCTTTGCCTGCTTCTCATTTACTCAAAGCCAATATGACATTTATGTGGGGAGCTGGGAAATGATAAATGATGGTGTGCTGCCTAATAAATATGAAATCCTTGGATCATTAGCTGGATTAGATTGGAGGGAAAAGTGCATAATCAGCCCATGGTTGCACTGTAGTCATGAACTCATCGATATCATCACATCAGCTCACCCCTAAGAGAGGCACAGATAGTTAGAGAGACAGAGGGAGTGACAGTTAGAGGCAGGGGGAATAAGAGAGAGAAAGACAGAAGGCTGACAAGAGAGCAGGCCGAAGCAATTACAGAATATGACCTTCTATCTTCTCTGGAGAGAAGAGACATGCTTTCCTGTGTTGTCAAATTTATCGCACTGACGTCACCTAACAGCCAATGATGGTCTTCCCTTTTAGCCTCCAGCTAAGACTTAAAGATCGGGGGGGTTGGTGGCACGGAATGCTGCAGTGGGCCATCCGTCCAACCTGCTGACAGGGTGGTCGATGTGTTTAATCAACCAAAGACACGCTATAGGGAAACAGGCTCTGCATCAAAGAAGTGCTGATACATTGAGTCAGCTCACCTGCAGCCATAACAGCCTATCTGCTTTGCCTGATCCGGGGCAGCCACGTGCACACATACAGTCATTACGACAGAGAGAGAGAGAGAGAAAGAAAACCTCAAAGAAAAGATACTGAGCAGGAAACGGAGGACATGTGCTGCTAGAAGATCAATACGGGCATTCAAGCATTGCCGTGTTCTAACATCAGAACAGGATAGAATTGATCCAGACCTCCTGTTCAATCTGATTGGCCCCTAATTTTAAAGAACAATTTTGTCCTGAAACCATATTCATGATGAACCATGTGGGAAGACTTTTGTTAAAAACATTTCACAGCCAGGCTGCCAAAGCTCTGCGAATGCCCACCTAGATTTGGAAGCCCTTCGCCTAATCATAAAGATGAAGTATTATTTCCTCAACACTTAGGTTCTGTCTCACTTCCACTTTATCCTTTCGGGACTGTAAAATGAGCAATTGAAGAAGTCACTGACTTTCAAAGTAACTTTTCCAAAGCAGCTTTCTTTGAGCAGTAAAGGTATTCAAAACTCTGCAGCACTGTATGTGGGGTTTACAGGATGTGATGAAAAAATCCAGCGACAGTAAGACATTGTTCCACACACATATTCACAAGTCCATCATATCAGCATCATACTTTCCCAATACGTCACTGTGCTGTTGTCTCTGAAGAGGTTCATTTCTGATGCAAATTTCAGTGCCACTGTGGGAAATTGGTTTTCTGTAATTTAGTGATTCCCCTTATGACGTGGGCCCTCTTTCATATGAATATTCTACAGAAGGTAAACTCTACTTATTCCTTCTCTCATATTCTCAAAGAGAATAAGAGCAAAAACAGATTTCTTTGAGGATATGGCTTGGAAGATTAAATTTCCTCTTACATCATCCTTTTTCATCTGGTCCGCGTCCTCCCTCTCCCAGGAAAGGGGCTGATGGAGGCACTGCTGCAACCCTCATGGTTTCCTTTTTCATCCCACTGCCCCTCGCCCCGGCCCAGCATCATTAGCGCACTGCAGGCCTAATTGGGCTGTGTCTAATAACCGCGATCCCCAGGGTGTGCTCTAATGAATAGAAAATATAATTAATGCCACGGTGACGGATATGGGCTCACAGGCCTCAGGCAGGACGTGTTCAGCATTCGACTTCTTCCCCAACTTATCTCCCTCTGTCTCTCCGTCCACTCCACTGAGGGACCAGAGCATTATTAGCGTTGTGTATTCATCGTAGTTACACCCACTGGGGTCTGCCCCAGAATGATAGCTGTTCTGGAAAAGCTACAGATGCGTAATCTTCCATTTGTGATAGCTGATTGGGTGAAGCCCTGAAATTGCCTGGCATTACATTGATATTAATCCTATTTTAAACAAGGCCATGCTTGTCTGTTCTGCTGCTGCGTGCTCACCCTTTTTTCATTTTGCAGGGCCTATTGTGAATTTTAAGCATGCTTGTGCGTGTGTGACTAGGTGTGGGTGGATGCGTAAGTGTGTGTGTGTGTGTGTGTGCGTGTGTTTGGTACCGGTGCTATATCAGCGTTATGTGTCAATGGGGCATCCGGGTGAATCCAGCAAAAGACAGAGGAGTGAACAGCAAGCTGCTCTGACCCTCAGTGAGCTCACCTATAGGCATCCATCTAGCTGTCTGGCGCTCTGTCACGCCTCACAGGAAGATGCTGATGGATTCACCCTCGATCCTGCCCTTTCTCCTCTCTCTCTCTACGTCCCTCCTCTCGGCCCTCGCGCCTCCATCTGTCTACCATCTGCTCCATCCTCCTAACTTCCTCGCTCCCTTGTTACCTCATGTACAGTTTGATTTCACTCTTCTCACAGCCTCTCGTTGGTTATGTTTGGGCTGCATGGTACAGGAGTTTGACTGTCAGAATGCAACACGTTCATCTCCGCGAGGGAGCACAAGAAAATATGCTTTTCAGATAATGTTTGCCACTCCTGAAATCGGAGACAGTTGATATAATTTTGGTGGCATTTTGAGCTTTGGAGCAATGCTTAGAACAGAGGGATCATAAGTTTGGAATCTGTGGCACAGTACCGCCCTCCAGTGGTAGCTCACTGCCACTACACCTCACAGCTGTGATTACCTCCAGTTTGACTGGCAGCATCTCTGGCCAGGCATGGGTCCAGGGTAAGCTCTTAATGAGCCTCCAGCAGGGAACAAAATGAGAGAGGAGAGGAGCAAAGGACAGGAAGAAATTGTAGGAGAGAGAGAGAGAGAGAAAGAGAGGAAAAAAGTTGGCGGTATAGAGCTGCAGTAAGTGGGGGTAAAAAAAAAAAAGCTGAAGTTATAATGAGATGTTGCTCTGTTGCTTCAGTTGGCTAGATGTTAAACTAGACTGGTATGTAACGCTTTGGCAGGATTAGAGTGAAACAGCATCTGCACACTGAGAGGCACCATGCTAATTACCATGCTAGAGATAGATGGACAAATGACTGCACAGATGCCCTTGTTTGCCTTTATGTCTGCATGTGTGAGTGTGTCTGTGTAGGTCATTGCAAGTCTTTGGATTTTCTGGGTTTAGGTCACGTTTGTTTGCCTTGAGTGTATACGTCAGTGGCTGCCGTGGAGCTGGTTCTCCTTGACTGACAGGTCATTAATGAACATTGAGTCCCACATATTTATAAGGCTGACAGAGTAAATCCAAACCAATATGTTAAAACCATTAGCAGGACGCTGAATTCATGACATGCAAGCCTTCCATGCCAGTTGACTGAAATAACTATAAATGGATTAAATTAAGTATGCAAATATCCTGACTGACATAGAGGAAATGCTGCATTACATTTATGATTTTACAGAAGGTTTTGGCCTCTGCGGTGTGTTTCTGTGGGGTAATAATAATGGCTTTCTTTTAATAAAATGAAAATTATCTTTCCCTTTTAATCATGTGTGCATACCAGAGTGTGTGTGTATGCATGACAGCACAGTGACGCCATAATAGCTTCCATTCAACATCTTAACATTATAGTACACTACACTCCACTGCACTGACCTTGGCTGTAATTTCAGCAGGACCTTTTCTTTTATGCATTGGTCACCAGGATCGAGAAAGTAAATGTCAACCGAGCCTGAGGGGGAAGAAGCAAAGTATTGCACTGTATCGGATTTGGAAGCTATCCAAAATGTCTGATATGCAGTTCCACTGTTCCCTCTGCTCCCCTCATGAGAGAGCCCTAGTCTCACCATGTACACACACACACACGCACACACACACACAGGTGAAATACAGAAAACACTGGGTACACACGCATCCATTCATTCATGCTGACAGGCACGGACCACATACAGAAACATACAGTCCTGGTTGAAATTATTGGCACCACTAAATTTTAAGGACAGAATTTAGAATATCTTCAGAAATAAATGCAAATTAACCTTTTTTTTCTAATCAAAATATTTTAATAAAATGTACAAGGTTACTGAAAAAAAAGGCTTTTGTATAGTGCAATAAAAAATATAGACATAAAATGTATTGACAACTATTGGCACCCTTTTGTTAAATTTAAATTATTTCCTCAAACAAATTAAAAAATAAGACTCACCTGTGCTAAAATTCTGTTTTTACATGACCTGAATTAACCAATGAGTGATCGTTTTACTGCATAAAAAGGGGCTGATTATTTCCAGTTTCCTTTTCACAATGGCGAAGACAAGAGAGCTGTCTGAGAGCAGCAGAAATGTTATTATCAAAAAACAGAACAATTCCAAAGGCTACAAGGCAATTGCCAAAGATCTTGAAATGCCTGTTTGATCATTTCAAAATATTATCAAGAAGTTTCACAGTCACAAAACTGTTAAGACGCTTCCAGGACTTGGCGCTAAGAAGAAACTCAGTGATAGAAGTCTGCAAAGGTTGATGCGGATTGTGGAAAAAACACCACGCAAGACATCTAAAGAGCTTCAGGCTGACCTGGAGCAACCAGGAGGGGTGGTTTCAGGCCGTACCAGATGCCTCACACTAAACCAAGTAGGGCTCCATGGGGGAGGCCAAGGAGGACACCAATATCGATAGAAAGGCACAAAAAGGCAAAACTAATGTTCGCAAAAACTTTCATAGATAACCCACAGTCTTTCTGGGATCATGTTCTATGACAGATGAAACCAAAGCAGAGCTCTCTTGAGATGCAGTGCATCAGTTTGTTTATAGGCGACACTGGTACTGGAGGCACTGAATGTATCAAAGGAATGATGGAATCAGAAGATTACCAACGCATTATAGAGCTAAATGTGTTACCCAGTGTCAGAAAACTAGGTTTGAGGCGAAGGTCTTGGTTATTTGAGCAGGACAATGACCCAAAGCAGACATCCAACAGAACAAACGAATGGTTGAAAAGGAAAAGATGGGCTGTTTTAAACTAGCCAACAATGAGTCCTGACCCAAATCCCATTGAAAAGCTTTGGAGAGAGCTGAAATCTGCCACCTCATAAAGGACTCCTGCAAATTAAAAGAGCTTGATCGCAGAGCAATGGAAGAGTGGCAGAAACTGCCAGCAGAGTTCAAGAAGCTTCTAGATGGCTACAAGAAATGTTTACAGACTGTCATTGTTGCCAAAGGTTCTGCTACCAGATATTGGTGAAGTGTGCCAATAATTGTGTCTGAGGTACATTTAGTGTTTTTATTATTTCACTATTATAGAAGATTTGCTTTTTTATTTTCTTTTTTTCAGTAACCTTGAGCATTTTATTAAAAATATTTGGACTATACCAAATTGATTAATTTACATTTATTTCTGAAGATATTTGAAATTCTGTTCTTAGAATTAAGTGTTGTCAATAATTTCAACCAGTACTGTACAAATACACAAATTAAGGAACACACAGACACACAAACCCTTGTCAACCAAGCAGTACAGAAGACACAGGCTTTGAGAGTATTCGCATTTGGAGGGGAAATACAGCATATGTGGTGACAGCGGAGTGTTGGGAGCGTCCGGAGGGAGTCTGTGATGTGCAGCAAAGAGGAACAGCTTTGGGTCAAGGTTTCTCAGAGTAACAGGGGGAGGAACAGGAACACAACACCAGGCTTTCTAAAAAGGTTTTTCCGATTCAAAAAGCATCCAAATGATACAGCATTGCATTTGTATTAAAGTTTATCTTCCATGCTGGCTGATCAGGAAAGTCATGTTACAGCACAAAACAGACTAATTTATCTGATATAACCATCTTGTTTGAACCACAGTAAATTGTTGTTCTTTCATGTTGTTAGTATGCCATGGCATATTTGACTCCTTTTCCTGCTTACCTTCATTTTCCGTCAGTAGAGTGGTAACACTAAAAAGGCCTCAGCAGTCTTCATAAGAAACTTGCTTTTCTTCAGATTCTGGAATCTCTGAAAATTGCAAAAGGTCAGTGTCAAAGTGTACGCACATATTTAGAGGAAGCAGTGCAAAGCAACTTTTAATCACATACTGCGCTTACTATAATCTTGGTTTGTATCAGTGACTACACGAAACCGTGGTTTTCCAACCCTAAGACACTAAAACCAAAAAGTATGTATCACTTTTGTTATCTGAAAAAAGCACTTTGGCTTGTCACCCCAGAAATTTATTTTCTGCAGGTCTCACCACTAACCTAACCTGTCTCCGTAGGTTTTAGTGGATTCATTGCCAGCACTTTCTTTTTAAGCTGGGGCTCTCCCTTGCGAGGGGGTTTTCAATACGATTCCTGTTTTTTCATGGGCCATCTAAAATGTTTCAGATTACCAGAGATAAAACTGAGAGCAGCTGTACTGAAGAAAACACATCACTGGATTCTTAAAGCTTTCCGCAGGAAGTCAGAGATGAATTTGCCTCTAATGATGAGTAGAGGTTAAGCCCACTGTCCTATATCTCACTCAGGGGAAGAAAAAATACACTTGGAATGAAGACCCTCAACCTTGTGCAGAGTTCGCCTAATGTTTCTAGTAGATCATGGCAGTCAAAATAACACATTAGCAGTTAGGGCACAATTTTCTGTACCTTCTCCTTTTTCAAATGAGATGATCCTCTGCACCTGGTCAAAATCTCTGAGGAGACCTCTGAAAATATTCTTCAAGAAGTTTCTTTTGGCTGATAAAGTCACTATCATCCAGCAAGCACCTGTAAATCTCAACAACTCAGCATTATATGATTTGGCCCAATTTTTTCCAAAAGACTTAGGAAGAAATTGAAATTTGACCTTTTAACAGAAATTAATTAAGCTGAAAACAGATTTCCACCAAGCAAAAGGTTTTAGAAGGGACAAACATAAGAGATATTAGCTGATTAAACAAGTGCAAACTTGTAAGAACAGAAATGACAGCTTCAGAAACACACAGAAACACAGTTTTTGTTCCCATTCATCACCAGCCCAACTCTCCAGCTCTTTTAAATTAAATAAATACAAACAACATTTTTCTGATAAATCTTTAATAGAAACTGTCCCTTGTCCTGTTGCTGAGCCAAGTTACGCCTTTTTTATGAGCTGCCATTACTGGGCTGTGTAAACATTTTGGGGCTAGAGTGTACTTTTACAATATATTAGTGCGTGTGTGTGTGTGTGTGTGTGTGTGTGTGTGTGTGTGTGTGTGTGTGTGTGTGTGTGTGTGTGTGTGTGTGTGTACTAAATCTAACCTGAAACGTCTACCAGAAATCCAATCACACAATGAAACTCAGTTCAGTTTATCACACCTCCATGGCCCCAGCTTGTAATCACATCATACTCTGGAGACGTTTCAAAAGTCTGAAGTTACATAAGGGCAGGAAATGTAATTCACAAAAAACAGCTCCCTTGTAGTTACTAACCATATGTATGGCTAAGCTTCACTTGTGAATGGTTTGCAGTGTATTTTTTGAAGAGGCTGTGCAGCTGTAATCTATGTTTTGTGACTGATTAATGTTTCATAAAATAATATCAGATCTGGCTCCCAGTTCTGTTTTTGTAGTCTCTAATGGGATGAGCAAAAGCTTTCAAGCTTCTTTTAAAACAATCTAATTTATGACTAAATTTTGACCAAGGTTTTGAGTCGTTTTTTTCTTTAAAACAGATTAAAAGTTGGGATTCTCCCAGTGTCTGTTTCGACGACAAAATGAGGAAAGCTGTGTTTAAACTTCTGAATAAATAATTTTTATAATAAAACACTTGTTAAAAGCTTTGGGATCAGTCTAATTTTTGCAGATTTTTTAAAGGTAAATATACATACATACACTAACATACAGACTGAATATCACTTTTTCTTGTGCTTAATATCTAGACTTCCATTCCACTTTATGGAACAGGATTGTTCTTTGTACTTATGTATGGAAGCAACTCTGTGTGTATTTGCTCTAGCATGTAATTTGGTGTATTTGCATATAAAAAGTATTCATAACAAAGGTTTTACTGTCAGCAAGACCAATGAAATTTCATGAAGAAGGTGGAAATAAAAAAGTGTTGATGGTTGGAGTCTAACTGCAAGCTTTGGTGTTTGCAGATTTCAGCACTTTCTATAACATTAACATCACATTAACATCAAAACTCTCAATCCACCTCAGCAAGAGATAAATCTCAATTTAATTTCCACATAACATTCTAAAAGTTAAAGATTGGGGGTATAATATATAACAATATATAATTTGGCTTGTTCAGGTGTTGATGTTGGAGTCATAACAGCTCCATTAATCAATCACAATGTCCCAGATCAAGACCAGGCAAAATTAGACTGTGCACACCGGTGAATCACTAACTACCTTAAATCTGTTTGTGATTATTTTCTCTGAAAAAAAATCATACTAGAATGATGCATTTTCCAACCCAAACCATTATTGGTCTAATACCTTTATAAAACCTGATTTACAACTAAACAGCAGTTGTCACCAAACTGCACACTACAACTCTAAATAGCCCGACAACACACTAAATTTTGTATTGATCAGCAAAGCACTGATCATAAACCCTGACAAACTGTTGCATATCTTATTTAAGCCAGTTTTCGGGCTTAATAACACGACAGATAACTTCAGCTATATCCATCGAGGTCTGTACTCTCACCTAAAAGGAAGTTTCCCTCTTGGGATATTGAACACTTTGAAACCCCATAAAACAGTAGCCAGACGCTCCATACTTAAGTATGCTTGTCTACTACTTCAAAAGTGATATCTATTAAAAGTATGCATTCATTGTAAAACCCTATCACAGTCTTTTAATGATACTGTGAATGGAAAGTGTTTGAGTTAGGTGAGAGAACATAATATTTTAACAAACAATTCAGAGCTGCTGCTGGATTAAACATCACACTGGGAACAAATAATGATATTCAGTAGGTAATGAATTGGTATTCATTTTGATTAAACTGAACAACATGCTGAAAAAAAAAAGAAAATATGTGTTGCTTTAATGTGAATAAGATTAGTATTCCACATATGTTACTGCCACTGTGTAGACTTTGACTGCGACTATCATCACACTGATAGCATCGGACTGCAGTGTTTGCTTTGCTTGACTTCAGTTTTTGCCTCAATTTCATCATTTCAACCACATTTCAGGAAAACATATTGATTCTAAGCGTCAAGGCAGATAAAACTAATATATACTTTAGCATGATAACACAATCCCTCTACATTGTTGAGTTTGCATTTGACATAAGGCTCTGCAGTATGAGAGGAGGTGAAAGACAGGAGAGTGGAGCGACAGATGAATGGGGGGGTGGAAGAAGTCAGAAGTCAGGTGGGAGAGTGTTGAGGAGATAAGACTGAGAGCGATATAACTGCATAAATCAGCTTTGAAATGATGCTGTGACAGTAGAGGACTAAACTCCTCTGAATAAGAATCAAGACACAATTAGCACATATTATCATAATCCTTTCCTTCATTTTTTTTTATGATTTCTGTCTGTCTGGATCTCTCTCTCTTTTCTCATTTTGTCTCCTTATTACTCCAATCCAGTGTCATTGGGAGTCTTTGCTTCCACAGTGAACTATAAGGCAATAGCGCGAAATCCGCTGAATTGGTTTTGCTGCACAGGCCGATAACAGTAATATGGCATTAGTGATCTGAAAGATAAAAGAATATATGTAATATATATATATAAACACAAGATTTATTAAAGAGAAAGGAAGTCGGTGAGGAGTTGTAGACTAACTGACACTGTTGCTTGGCTCAGAGGTGAGTCACAGGCATTTATTGAGTAACTGACAGTCCCAGCACAGTTATAAACTGCACTGATAAAAACTGAATACCTGAAAATAAGACTGGATTACTGATGAGGAGATGGGGATGGTGTGTGGTCATGTGTATCCAGGTTTTTACAAAGGCTAAGGGTTGTCTACAAATTTAAGTAGGGCTGAGCATCGCTTGAAAAATTTCAATACCAATGTCAACATCATGCTAATAAGAAAACCAATACTTTTTAGCCAAGCTTGTGATGTGCTTTAGGGATGCTTGTGTCGGTCGGTCGGTTGGCCAAACACTAGGGTCCTGACTGAAATGTCGACAACTATTGCCGTGATGACCATATTCTCCTCAGGATGACCTGTAATAATTCTGGTAATCTATTAACTTTTCCTCTTGCGCCATCATCACGTCAAAATTTCAATCGATCCAATATTTTGGTTTATGGCAAAATACCTGCAAAACTAATGACATTGTGTTTAGTGCTAACTAAGAAATATTAGATGCTTACATTCTAAATTTAGGTGATGGACATGATAAACATTGCTAGCATGATAACATGCTCATTGTGAACTCGTTAGTATGCTGATATTAAGATTTATCTTTAAGCATGATGTACCTAAGTACAGCCTCAGAGATGCTAGCATGAGTGTAGACTCTTCACTTTCCGTATCCTACCTTGAGAAATATGAACATCTGTTTCTACAAAACTCAATTTTTGGGGGGAGAACTTTTGCTAAGTAAAACTGGCAAAAAATTGGTATAAATCATAAAGCTGCTGATTAAAGAATAAGAATAAGATTCAAGATTAAAGACTAAATCAACAAGATCATGAATCTGACCAGATATTCAATGCCACCTTTTGGTACTTGAGAGTAGTCAGTGCTTGGTGCTATGGACAGCACAGTAGCCAGGAGATACTGAGGTCAAACAAAAAATCCTGATAAATGATTAAATGAATAATATATACTTATAGATAATATAAAAGTAAATATAAAATCAAATCTATTACTTGCCACTGCTCTCTCACTTTCTCTCTCTATCCTGAAATCGATATCCATTTCTAGAAATGGTATGGGGGGGGGGCTGAAGTGCTCATTAAAGCAGTGATGCCAGACTCCAGGGCAGATCTACAGAAATATACCCTATCTCAGCCTCAGCACACTCACACATACAAAGATATGTAGACGGATGGACGCGTTTCGAGGTCCTGTGTTCCTCTGACACAGAGAACCTCTCCTGAATGCCACTACGAAAGACCTACTGTACATTTCCTATCACAGACCCACAAACACACATCTTCTCCCCTCATCCATCCCGCCCCGCGCAGCCACTACTGGCGGGTAACGACGTCATGCTCCTGCTGCCTGGCAACGCCTCTTCACTGGAGGACGAAAAGTGTTTCATTGTTTTTCTGCCCATTACAGCGGCTGTCTCAAGGTCCCTGCCTCTGAGTGAGAACAGTACACATTTCTTTTTTTCTCTTCTGTTCGCATCTGTGTGTGTGAATCTTTGTGTGGGTGTGAGACAACACAGCATTACTGAATGAAAGTAATATGGTGGGCCCTGGGGCTCAGGAGGGATGCAGAGTACCCAAGGTCTCCATTAAAGTGCACAATGGTCCCCCTGCTCTATTTTGTCTCCTGCATCTCTTGGACTTTGTTTGAAGATTTTGAGACATTTATTTCAGTCACTGTGAAAGTGGAGGACAAGAAAGGAGTGAAATACAAAGGAAGAAAAGACAGTTACGTAAGATGAGACGAAGAGCCAATGGGAAAAAGTCCATCACTGTCACAATTTAACCACTCAATCATATAACACTACCTCACTCATGTCCTGCTTGCAGCAGATCAATAAAATGTCAACTATCAGCAGAAGCATGGTCTCTCATACTAACCCTGAAGACAGCATGTCTTAAACTGAACCACCAGACGTATTTATCACACCTGCTCTCTCTCACACTCTAACTTTCTTTCCCCCCAAAGGTATTAGTGGTTTCAAAGCAATGTTCTCATCCTCCTCATACTCTTTACACCTCAGTGCCTTCACTGAGAAAAGTCTCCCAGCTGACCTTGTATTCTAATGACTGTCCTCTCAAATCTGAGGAGGGGCTACTTGATAAACAACACACAAACAGCTTAGTAACATATATGCTCTGATTATGCACAAACACACACAGACACATTCCAAAGAGTAGAGATGTACAGAGGTATGTACACATACAGTAAAGAATCTTACAAAAGCATGGGAGTGGAGTGAGGGCAGAGACACTTTTGTACTTGAAAGCAATTGCACCATCAGGATCAGAGTAGATAAAATGAGGTCCAGGGAAAAGAAAAAAAAAATGCCACTCCATTTTTAAACCTTTAATATAAGACCCACAGTCTCCCTTTGATTCTCAAGGCCTGTAAATTGGAGTGATAGTGAGAATGCACCTTATCTTCTCTCAGCACACTGTCACTCTTTTGTGCTCATTTTAGTTGGCTTCAGAAAGAAACCGGTGTCTCTGATAATGGTGCTGAGTGTCAGACTCTTTCACCTCCATTTAAAAGAACATTATTACTCATTCATAGGGGCTGGAGGAACAGAGACGAGTACGGCATGTTTGTCCTATAGTTATCACTCTGCTTGAGCGTACAGATGTCAGCAAGCAATTAAAGTTAATGTATGATCAAAAAAGTGCAAGGCGATAAACTGAGATAAACATGTATTGTGATGTATGTAAGTCTAGATTATGCAAAGTATGGAAGAATTTTTTTGAAAAACTACTTGTAAAATATTGTAAAGCTCATTTTGTAAACACTGTCTGGCTGATTTATGGGAAGTTGTGTTATCACAGCACGACAGGAACACCAGAGAACTGCAGCCATGTGTAAAAATCAGCAAATGTAATGTTTTCATGCCTTATGTTATGTTCAAGCTGCACTGGTGCACCTGAAGAAGATGGTTTGACTGTTAGTGCTCAGTCTACCTGCTCTGACATGTCAAATTTGCTCGTTATGTCAAAGAATAAATTCCAACAAACCTACGCCATTAAAATAGCAAAATTACTATCCAAACAGAAGCAGTAACCTTATCCTCCAAAGCATACTTTTCTATCTCTATTACAAACATAACTACAGGATCTGTAAATAGTGTAATGATTAAAGGTCATTGTTTTCACTTTTGCAATCCGAAGTTAATTGACTGAAGCTTTCCACCAGAATAGTTTGATTTGTCCTCAGAGAGCTAATTACAAAATGAAAAAATAGGAAAAAAAACAAAGGCTTTAGCCCCAAAAGTTGTTAATAGGGTTTATATTAGCCTTTCTCCTCTAAATCTGATACTGTTTTGTGTAAAATTAAAGCCCTGGAGTGGTTGTTTGCTTCATTTGACTAAACTGTACTGCAGAACTAAAGTTTGATGCAAAGGTTTGTCAGATCTACAATATCGGTGAAGTTGAGGAGTAAGTGTAGCTCTAATGGACTTGTGGGCTTGGGTGATTAAGGGTTTAAACAAATGATTGATGGCATGTTCTACTAGCTTTGCTTTCTTTGAAAAGAGGCACTTTTACAGGAAACTCTCCGAGGAAAATTAGGATTTTTGAATATGCTGTTTGGTACCTGGAGGGGTAAATATTAAGGCAAAATTAAAACCCTGGCCATTAAAACCTCCAGCAAAAATTTTATTTTGGTCTGTTTTACAGGCATGATTTTATATTTGGGCTATAGAAAGCAATTCATGAGTGGAGGTAAACCCCAAACACCTGATTTAGATGAGATCTGACGACAGAGGGATGTCTTTTACTCTTAGCACAGTGATCTATTACCATATACAGATTGGGAATTATTGATCTACTCTTCTCACTTAGTGACTGCAGCAGCTTGTTTACTTGTGGGCAGCCAGTGTGAACTTAAATGAACCGCATACAAAAATGCAATAAATGGTTGAACTACAAAGAATGTATTGACCAAACCTGAAGGAATGATTTAAAAGTTCAATCTTTTCATCCTTACTTAACCCTTTTGAAGAGTGAAAGCACTTTAAACATTACGAGTTTTGACAAAAGACCCTCTAACTCTAAATATTCCTTTTTTAAGCATGCAGCGACCAGACAACAAACCTGAACTCAGTGAAAAGATGGATAATGCCTCCTTCCCATAATGAAACATAAAAGCTTTTCACTGATTTATGGTTGCAGTCAGTGGCAAAAGTCACTTTTTAGGCTGCCATTAGGAAGTAATGTTCTGAATAATGATATATGCTGCTGGCTTTAAGCATACGTTCTGCTACATCTGACTCAGATAAATTGAGAATGAAATTACACAAGTCAAGACCATCACAGAGTTAAGTGCACACTTGTGCCTCAGGCCTATAAATTTATTATCACAACAGCTTATAAAACACCATGTTGCTGTGTGTGTCACAAGTGCAGCCCAAAGTCATAGGATGGGTTGGTTCACCGAAAAAATCAGGTGAGCCTTCCCAAGGCTTGTGCTGAAACAATTAGTTGAATAATTGACTGGTTAATCAATAGAAACTAATCAACAACAATTTTTGAGGTTCTTCTCTTAAAGACTTTTTTTTTGTGGCATTTCTCCTTTATTTAACAGTGATTGTGAGAAAATGTGGGGGGAAGTGAGAGAGATGGTGATGATATGCAACAAAGGTCAATTGAACCAAGGACAATGTGCTTATATGATTTATATTTTATACATACTGTACATAAACAACACTGAGCACTTTATTAGGAACACCTATATGCCTGCTTGTTTATGCAACATCCAATCAGCCAATCATGTGGCAGCAGTACAATGCACACAATCATGCAAATACAGGTCAGGAGCTTCAGTTGATGTTCACATAAAATATCAGAATGCGGAAAAAATGTGATCTCAGATATTTTGAGTATTTCTAAAAATTGCTGATCTCCTGGGATTTTCACGCAAAAAAGTCTGTAGAGTTTACTCAGAGTGGTACCAAAAACAAAAAACATCCAGTGAGCAGCAGTTCTGTTGACAGAAACACCTTGTTGACGAGAGGTCAGAGGAGATGGACAGACTGGTTGGAGCTGACCGAAGGCTACGGTAACTCAGATAACCACTCCTCACAACTGTGGTGAGCAGAAAAGCATCTCAGAAAGCACAACACGTCCAACCTTGAGGGGGATGGGGAAAGAAGCAGAAAAGCACACATCAAGTCAATCCTGTCAGCCAGAAACAGAAATCTGAGGCAGGGCAGGGGCAAACTCACCAAAGGGACAGAAGAGAAAAAAAAAAGCTGCCTGGTCTCTGATGAATGGATTCTCACGCATGCATGGATGGACCCAACCTGCCTTGTGTCAAACAGACAGTGCTGGTGCAATGTGGTGGTGGTGTGGTGTTGTTTTTGGCACACTTTGGACCCTTTATGGTTTGAATACCACAGCCGATCTGAGTACTGTTGCTGACAATGTGCATCCCTTCATGGACAAAATTAAAATCTGCTAATGGCTACTTCCAACACGATAATGCACCAGGTCACAAAACAAAATGGGGAGATTGGATGAGATGATGTTGAACAGGAGATTGGCAGCATGAATGTGCAAATATGTATATGTATAGACATAAAGACAGTACACACACACACACACACACACACACACACACACACACACACACACACACACACACACAAACACATATATGTATATTTATGTATATTTATATATATATACAGTCGTGGTTGAAATTATTGGTACCTCTGAATTTTAAGTACATAATTTAGAATATCTTTAGAAATAGATGCAAATCAACCAAATGCGTATAATCAGAATATTTTTAATAAAATGTCAAAAGTTACTGAACAACATCAACAAAATGGATTCATGTAGTGAAATAAAAAATATAGACATAAAATATATTTAAATTAATTTAAATTTTGAATTTACATGACCTGAATTAACCAATGAATTTAGGTTTTACTGCATAAAAAGGGGCTGATTATTTCCAGTTTCTTTTTCACAATGGCGAAGACAAGAGAGTTGTCTGAGAGCAGCAGAAATTTTATTATCAAAAAACAGAACAATTCCAAAGGCTACAAGGCAATTGCCAAAGATCTTGAAATGCCTGTTTGATCATTTCAAAATGTTATCAAGAAGTTTCACAGTCACAAAACTGTTAAGACGCTTCCAAGACTTGGCGCTAAGAAGAAACTCAGTCTGCAAAGGTTGATGCGGATTGTGGAAAAAACACCACGCAAGACATCTAAAGAGCTTCAGGCTGACCTGCAGCAATCAGGACGGGTGGTTTCAGGCCGTACCAGATGCCTCACACTAAACCAAGTAGGGCTCCATGGGGGAGGCCAAGGAGGACACCACTATCGATAGAAAGGCACAAAAAGGCAAAACTAATGTTCGCAAAAACTTTCATAGATAACCCACAGTCTTTCTGGGATCATGTTTTATGACAGCACAGCTCTCTTGGAATGCAGTGCATCAGTTTGTTTATAGGTGACACTGGCACTGGAGGCAGTGAATGTATCAAAGGAATGATGGAATCAGAAGATTACCAACGCATTATAGAGCTAAATGTGTCGGAAAACTAGGTTTGAGACGAAGGTCTTGGTTATTTGAGCAGGACAATGACCCAAAGCAGACATCCAACAGAACAAACGAATGGTTGAAAAGGAAAAGATGGGCTGTTTTAAACTAGCCAACAATGAGTCCTGACCTAAATCCCACTGAAAAGCTTTGGAGAGAGCTGAAATCTGCCACCTCATAAAGGACTCCTGCAAACCTAAAAGAGCTTGATCGCAGAGCAATGGAAGAGTGGCAGAAACTACCAGCAGACAGGTTCAAGAAGCTTCTAGATGGCTACAAGAAATGTTTACAGACTGTCATTGTTGCCAAAGGTTCTGCTACCAGATATTAGTGAAGGGTGTCAATAATTGTGTCTGGGGTACATTTTGTGTTTGTATTATTTCACTATTATGCAAGATTTGCTTTTTTATTTTCTTTTTTCAGTAACTATGGACAATAAAATATTTTGATTAGATAAAATTGGTTAATTATATTTACTTCTGAAGATATTCTAAATTCTTTATATAAAATTCAGGGGTGCCAGAAATTTCAACCAGGATTGTATATATACCCTGTTACAATTCAAAAGGGCAACCCCACTACTAATAATAGAAGGCCCTTCAGTCCAAGAGTTGAACAAAAAGTCCTCTCTGCCAGCTGGTCCTGAAGCTCTTCCCAAACACACCAGAAATTCAGGATCAGACACCAAACATCTGGCCCAACCAAATAATCTCAAAACAAAAATTAAATTATATCAAATATTGGAACAAAATCACTAAATCACAAATTAAATTAAAATTATATTTGTCCTTAAACAGAGAGTACATGGTGGCATGGTACCTGACCACCATGACTGATAGAAAACTAAGGAAAGTGTTGACAATGGACAGACAAAGTGGACACTGTGTTCACTTCGTCATAAAAGAGAGGTTAGGACAGAATCTCACTTCCTACTATACTGCAAGAAATATAAGGATTTGAGAGAGGTTTTCTTTGAAAAAATAAACCGTGTATCCTGAGTTTATCCATCTCCCCGATCCTCAGAAACTTCCCTTTCTATGCGGGGAGAAAAGTAGGTGTGCAGTATTAGCGGCACAATATGTTGACTGTTGTAATACACTAAACAAGCTCTGTAGTAAATGTTTCTGAGTGATTACATCTGTATTGAGTATTAGAGTTACAAATGTTATTCTATTTACTAGACTCATTCCTTCCATACATGATGGACAACATTTCTGCCCTGTATGGTTGTGACTTGAATACAAGGTCATTGTTATTTAATTCTTTTCATTATATTGTATTTGTTATGATTGTTGATATTTGCATATTATTCACATATCTGTTTATAAATTACACATTTTTAAAATAAAAAATTGACTAGTAAAAGAAAAAAACAAACAACAGATTCATCAATAATGAAAATAAGGCTTAGTTACTGCTCCATCTAAGTCCATTAGATTCTGAATGCTATCTTAGCCAAGAGTAGGCCATTACTGATAAAGCCTGACTGATACATCAGCATCGCTGATATAATTAGACAATTTTAAGTTATGAAAGATACATTGGTATAAACATTTATGAGTCTGCCAGTAAATACAAAAAAATGGCATTACACAAAGTCAAAGATATATTTGATGTAATTTAAAAACAGTGTTTCCATGACACAGTGTGCCCATCACAGAGCAGTGACAAGATCATTTTTACCTTAACTGCAAATTGTCCAAATCAATACATCTCTGTTTATCTATCTTTAGGTGATCCTTCGAGGGCTATGAGGAAATTGTTGACAATGTTTTTTAACGCTCAAATACTGATATTGGTATTTACCTCAGAACAACAGATGTAACCTTACATTCAGCAACCAGAACAATCTAAAAATAAATAAATAAACAAAACAAACAATGGTATGCTGTATAGTTTGTGGACATGGCAGTATTAGCCTGGCGTATCCTGATAACGACATGGAAACACACAGCTGGAAGACACAACAGCAGCAGCATTAAATCATTTGTAAAGATACACAAGAACTAAAGGACAAGTATTAAAAACAAATTAATGAGCCTACCAGGCAAAATTCATAACAGCCTAACACAGCAGTAAACTAACCACACACACACACACACACACAAGCACACACACACCTGGCAGATGTAGACACATCTATTCTTCGATTTTTATACGTATTTCTGTGACCCTGGAAGGAGTCACAGAAATAGCATCATAAAATCCAACTCCACCCATTATTTCTTCATTGAAAAACATGCCCAATAAACATTAATGGGCTATACAGGGGATAAAGAATAAAAATAGCTTTCCTTGATGATCACAGAATACTGACATTATTTTATTACCATCCAATGAATTAGGTAGCTTCAGTTTACCTTCAGCGAAGTTTGGACAGTGTTCAGTCCCTGATGCCAGTTTATATCCAACTGACAGCTGAGAAAAGTCTTTTCACAGCACTGCTTGTCAAAAGTGGGGTGATGAGGCCCTTAGGTGACCATCATCTTGGAAGGTCTCTCGCTGCTTCAACAAGTGATGTAAAGTCCCTCTTCTTTGTGACCTTGCTCTTAAACTGCTGTACGAACACTGTATTGTTGTGTCCTCTGCAGTGATGGAAAAGTGGGGCTGGCTGCCTGTATTAGGGCTTAATTAGAACCATGCAGGAGCAGGTATTGTAGAGAAAGCTGGCTGAACTTGATCTCTTTTTATCCTGCTCTTTATGTCGTCTTTGTGTGACAAACTTATGCAAAGTGCTTTGCTTCGCCATTACATAATCTCATGCTTGATTACAAGCAGCAAGCTAGTGTTATGTCTGATATATTGTTACACCCTGAGAGAAAGAGGAGTCACAGGCAGATAAACTGTTGATAGTTTTGTATAATGTACTGCCACTCAGAAAAGAAGTGGTAAACAAGAAGCAAGAGATATCAAATGTTTTATTTTTATTAGTCAAATAGTGCAGAAGAAAATAGTCATTGAGTCATATTCATTGCATCTTCCAGCTTACAGTATGTCTTAGAAGCCTTGTAATGAGTTGGGCCGACATCACAAGTGATTGGGCCCAACCAAACTTGCAGTCATGCACTGTACATAAGGATACACATGAATTCATACTTTATTTTATCTCTATTTGACATCTATCTTTGTATTATTGAATAAATTTAAACTCATCACTTGCACAGTAAAATCCCCAAGTTATTTTATGCCTCCAGATCAGGAATTTAATGACTGAATGGGTTGCACAACATTTGATGCTCTGATTGCTCTAACACACCCGTGTGACTCTCTTTCTTAAATCAGTAACATCTCCAATCAGTGCTTGTAATGGATTTCACCACTTATTTTTTTATGTTTAGTGTATGATGGTTGGACATAAAAGGAATGTTTGTATTGTATAATGCAATCCAATCCACTGCAGTCCAGTAGCCCAAAAATCAATATCCCTCCATAAAGCATATGGCATTCAATTTTGGTGGACATTGTGTCATAGAGCTATTAAACAATAACAATATATTCATTTTCAAAGCCGTATCTGTTGTCATTGTTGTTGTTGTTGTTGTTTTATTTCATTCTACTGTCAGGCTCTCCTGCTATTGTGTCAGTCCTTGAACAAAGACTGATTGACGTTTCATCACAGTGACAATTTTACCATTGTAGAAATGCTTACTGGTTTAAAACTCAATAAAGAGTCTTGGTTTAAAGATACAAAACCCCATGGTTGTGTTTTCATGAGGTCACCCACAAATTCTCATAATTTTGATAATGAATAGCCACTAAGCTGCTCTGGTGCAACAAAACCCAAACACGACTGAAGGGTTGTATATTTACAGTACTGTATGTACAAATATAACGTGACTTGTGGATTTTTTGTTGTGCATGAGCTATGATAAATTCTTATTCAGAGGTCATTTATGGCTGGATTTAGTTGTACTGTTTAAGTTGAAAAGTACGGTAGGCGTGAATGTGAGTGCAAGCGTGTGTGCTTTTGTGTGTGTGTGTGAGTGTGCATACATTGTACCCTCTGGTCCAAGAAGTGCTTGGGGCTCCAGGCCCAGCAGGGCTTGAACAGCAAGAGTCGAGCCAAGTTCAATGTTTGCTTCTGCCTCAACTTTATTCAACTTTTGCCACAATATACTACAACATCATCTGATAAAGCACTGTGCTGGCAAATCAAACACTTGCAAATATCAATACAAGTAAAAATTTTTGGTAGATTTTTTACAATATTTAGCCTAGTTCCCAACCTTTGAATTGCCCCCATCTCAGATTTGTTCAGTGATTAATTCAGTTATGGTGCTGTGATGCTGATGGCTGTTTCCCCTGGTTAGAGAAACAATTAACCAATCAGAGCTATGCAGGCGGAATTAAGAAGGGAGCTGTTATCTTCCTACAGCTAACTAGCTACCTAGATACATTCATGAAAAATGAGGACAGAAAAATTAAGACAAGTGTTGAGGACTTTTACACACTTGCACAGATTGTTCTGAGTCAAACCACAGAAATAACAGCTATTAAATTGACATATTTCTTTGATTAATGTTAAAAAAGGAATAATTCAACATTAGATGAGAATATCTGTCTATCATATCTGTCTAATGAATATAAATCCACAGATAAGCTGGTTAACTTATCTTAACTTAGCACAAAAGATTAGAAATATTGGGAAACAGCTATTCTTAACACGTTATATCTTGTTTGTTTAATCCATATAAGAACCAAAGAGTAAAAACAACAATTTGCTTGTTGTACAGATGGTTGTATGCCGCACTATTTTTTGGTTATGACAAGTAAGTGCATTCAAACCATGCATTAAAAGATGACTAAAAGTGTGCTCTGAGCTATAGTAGAAGTGCTTAAAGATTTTTTTTAAACAAGATATAAGTAAGTGCTAGCAGGGGTTGTTGCCTGATGTAGCCTGAAAGGCATGGTTTTTAGCTTGCAGTAGAAGATGGACAGTGCCTCTCCACCACTGTCCAGACAGAACAGAGAAGAGAATTGACTGAGATGAACAACAGTGTCCTCGGAGTGATGGGACGGCTAAACGTCCAGAGGCAGAGAGGCAAAATGCACGGTTTGACCATGGCTTGAGATTGGAAGGATCAGTCCCCTTTGCTGCCCTGTAGGCCAGCACCACAGTTCTGAAATGGATGCGTGCAGCAACAGGGAGTCAGTGTGGTGAATAGAGAAGAGGAATGGTGTGGAAAATAGCATTCTGGATTAGCTGCAGAGATCTGATAGCAGATGTGGAGGCTCCTGCAAGGAGGGAGATGCAAGTAGTCCAGGCGGCAGGTGACAAGTGCCTGGATGACCACTTGGCTGCCACCCTTGTGAGGAAGGGGCGAATCCTCCTGCTAGCATAAAGCAGGATTGACCAGGAGCAGGCTACTACTGCGAAATTTGCACAGGATATTTCCCAGGTTCCTCGCTGTCCGAGCTGGCGCCACCACAGTGTTGTCAGTGTTAATGTGAAGGAGACCCTTTCCCCTGGTGTATCAGAAGCTCAGACTTATCCAGGCCGAGGTTTAGGTGGATGTATTACTCAAACTAGACCTCCTGGATCGTAAAGTATTTCACTTTCTCCCCTCTCATTTCTTTTTAACACAGTGCTGTATTTGGTTTGGAACACAGGCCAAAAGGAAGACGAACTGAACAGCAAGTCCTCCAAAGTCTTAGCCAGCTAAGACTTTGGAGTACTAGTATTATTATTGTTTGAATGGGGCACTTCATGCGCTCAGGCTACTGTAAGTCTTGATGTGCTGACCTGCCTGCTCTCTGCATCACCTGTAAGTTATTGATTTGATCATAAAAAATCGTGACCCAATCCTTGGAACCCACTACGAGTGTTGCATTACTAGTCTGTGGTGCAGCTCTGAATTGGAGATCTCCTGGTTTCCTCTTTCTTCTATCAATCAAGTCTGTCAGCCATGTTTCCATCCTTCATGACCCATAATAAGGCAAATTCCTCTGGGTCCCTGTTCATTTGTGGGAATCGTATATTGGGCTGGTATTTGATTAAATACTGTGGCCCTGATGTCACGGCTGCAGGGATGTCAATCATGACACTCAATTGCATAAGCCATGGCCAGACTATTAATGTCCTGTTTATGTGCGAGGTCCACGTGCTTCAGTTTGTTCCTGAATAAATCAGCTTAAGCAGGTACATCTTCGTGGCCCCACTTACACCTACCCGTGATTGTTTCTGCACAATCTGAATCTGTGTCTTCTCTGCCCCTCCGTCCACACGACTTCTGCATATAAACACAGATGGCTTGAATCCATAGCTGCGTTCAGAATGAGGTGGAAAACAGAGAGTATGGTTGTTTAGCTTTTCGGTCACATTTTGTCTTATTGATTAATTATCTCTTTCTCTGTGCATCTGTGTCATCTGTCTCTTTTGCCTCTATCTCTCTGAACCGGTGCCTCCTGGAATAAAATATTGTATTTCTTTTGATTTTCTGTTACTTCAGTGTCAGCATTGGTACTCTGCACCGAGTGTCAGTCTGCTTTATTTCCTCCACATTCTGTATCACTGGAGGAAACTGCTTAAATGCGCTCCATTTAATAGACATACAACTCTGCATAGGCTTTGGTCTTACATACAGAAAAGTAACTAGAGAACAAAGCAGATATTCATGATGGATACAAAAACTGTTCTTTTCTTGCTGAGAGCTAAATACACAAAATCTTTATCCACACACAGCGCTTTAACCTGACATACAGTAAGTGGTATACAGCATTTTCCATTTCCTGAATCTGAAAGACAGAGGGCAGGTTGAATTGCACAATTAAAGTGACACTTTTGGAAGAAATGTACAGCATTTGGAATGAAAAGAAATTGCATTAAAATGTTGGGGGGGTTGTCAGTTCAGGTTGTTTAGCACTGCCCACATGCTGACTGAGAGAGAAGACCATCAATGTCTCTCCATCCAGTTAAGGTGGACTTTAAATCCATCAGCATACTTGAATCTGCCAGGGTGCTTTTGAACACTGAACGTGCCTCACATACATTTATAAATTATTGTTCCATTTAGACACCAAGGGAAATTCAATCAAATAAAAATCTTTTACAGGTACAGTGTATGCACAAAAACATACATTTTTCATATATTCAGCTGGCCTACAAGCCAGTGCGCTTTGATTTAAGCTCCTCTATACTGCAAACGAAAAGAAAAACGTACTGTAACAGTGACCATATTCTTCAAAGCTTCTCACTGACGTTTACAAGAGATCGACTTTCAGGGAGTTTATCTAGGCGTACAAAACACCAAGAGTCAGCGTGTTTGCATAATGAATTACTTTGCATTTTAAATTACATTTGGAAAGTAAACATTTCATTTAGACAAAACACCCTGAGGCTATAGATCATGAAATATTATTGCAGCAATTTGTGTATATTAGAGTGTTTTTGTATCCTGATTTTCAGGTCTTTTAACAGTCTCCAGCACAATGTTGTGAAGCAATAAAAAAGCAGTACAGCTCTGTTCTACCTATCACCATCTGTGAGTTCATACAGTATTAATCCACAGTCCTTCAGCAATAAGAGAGCTTCAGAGTTTTTTTTTAGTTTTTTTTTTTTACAATATTCTGCACACCTGGGAGTTTGGCCTGAGCTAAGCAGAGAGTTCTCTTTGTTGCCCCTGGTGGTTCAAAAGGCACGTCTGGGCATATGCACTCCTTCCTCCATGAGTGCTCAAAGGAATAAGGTGTAAATTACACCTCTGCATAGTAATGTAATGCAATTAGTCTGCTGGAGTGCCTGACCCCCTTGGGAGACATAAACCAGGACAAGCTCTTTTTGTCTGCCAGCCAGTGTGGTTAAACATTGATACCCTCAGAGCTGCCTCAGACCATTGTTTGGGCTGACTGTAATGTTGCTACAGTCAGGTTACACCGTTGCGGCTGGAGCTTTGTAAACAGGCTATCCCTGGTGTGTCGGCTAAGCTGTGTTGCGATGTCAGTCAGTCTAATCAGATACTGCAGCCTTTTTGCTCTCCATCATGCTGAGCCAGCCAACAGCTGATGGAACTAGTTGTTTGATTGCTGAGGGTTTAATGCACCTGTCAGTCACAAAAGCTGTAGGTGAGCTCAAATCGTACAGTTAACTCTGTTGAATTTCATCAGCTTTTAACCAGTGTCTAAAAAGACTTTTTTTATATTTCCCTAAACTGCCCAGTTCCCTCTGTACTAAACCAAGGTCAGAATTCACTATTTCCTGTGATTGATCGAACCATTGGCTCAAGGAAACCAATCGCCCCAATACTGTTACCCATCTGGCAAATGATCCAGGGAATTGTCTGCATTCAGTCAGGATATCATTCATTGGAGCACCAGAAATGGAGGCTTGCACAATGGTTGCCATTTATAAACCCTAATTTCCCAGTTTGATGCTTCCTGTCAAGACATTTTTGTCTGGAGGGAGTTTTTTCCAAAGTGGCCATCTTCTTAAGTTTCAATTGACGAAACATCTTTTCCACTCCATCATTCCAGTTGAGGCGAGCTGAAAAGAAACATACTGTAAAACTGTGCCGTAAACTTCTTCTACTTCCCACTCAATAGCACTTGAGACGTTGCAGTGACTGGTCGATGATTTCCTGTGGGTTTGTTGTAAAAAAAACACTCAGCTTTCCCTCTAGTCTGGCCTTTTGTTCTGTGAAATTGGAGGAGAGTGAATAAAGCTTGTTCACTTTGAATGATGAGGTCATTAGCAGAGATAATAGGACTTTGCTGTAATGATCTTAAAACTAGGATAACACATCTCATTTTAAAAAGCTGATCTGCACAACCATAAGTCATAAACCTAATTTTCATGGTCAGATCTCCCCCATCACCACTGTAATTTTCATACAGGGACTAAATTTAACACTCCCACTGTAACACCCATATGAACTCCACAGTCTATGACAGGGTGAATAATCTCTGCTTCCCGATGAAACATCTGACACTCAAATTATTTCTGCATTGAGATAATGGTAAGGTTGGTCATGCATACTGCACGCTGTAATGTGTCAATGGAAATCGGGTACAACTCTGTCTCTCAGTGTGTGTGTGTGTGTGTGTGTGTGTGTGTGTGTGTGTGTGTGTGTTTGTGTGTTGGGATTGTAAAACGGGTGCAGAGTGAATAGTTTAGTCGTTTTCTGTGTGCAAATGTGAAAGCTGTGAAGGCAGAGATCATAATGAAATGTGACAGATGTAAGCTCTCTGAGAGAGAGACATGACTTAACTGAATAAATAAACAGCAAAGAGAGCTGTGGTGTTCAGTCACATGTAAAGGTCTGTGTAATGTGTGGACAAGCTGCGTATCTTTATAACGTGTACTGCCCAGGGTGGAGATCAGGAACCTACGGCTCTTAAGCCATAAATGATTCTATGAGTGTCGAGTCTTAAAGGATTCAAACTAATTACGTAAAAAATATTTTTCTCTCATATGTGATATCTAGCCATGCAGATAGTTTGAACTATCTGTTTTATTCAAATGGAGTTGAATGGAGTTCTGTTTGCGTCGCTCACAGTACTGTGCAGCGTCTCAGGTAGTTGCTTGGCAACCTCACTGTAACAGGACTAAAGGGAGACATCGGACCTGTCTTAGTACAGAGTACGTCAAGTTTCAAGATTCTCCTCCTTAGGAGTTCAAAATTGGCAATTTAAAATCAGGGGTCCAAACAGGACAGGAGGTCACAGTACAACCTGTTTGTATTTGGAACAACAGTGTTCTTGCTGACACCACCAGCTCAGCTGGGCTCTGATGATTACACTTCAACATAAGTACCTGCTGTGTGACAAAATAACCCAGACTCAAAGGTCCACTTTTTTTGGGGGGGGGGGCTTTTCATAGATTTTAACTGCACTGACTGTGAGAATCAACAGTTATTTTCACTCTAATGTTAATTTACAGTAAAACACAATTTAGTATAGAACTCATTTATGTTCTTTTTTATTAGAATATATAATTTTGTATTGAAATTTGGTGTTATCTGTACATTTAAGGACCCTAAAGTCCACAAAGGCAGCGCTGTTGTACGGCTGTCCAATAAAAATGTGATCCTTAACTTAACCTTTAGGCAAACTAATGAAGAAACAACAAATATTCGATTTCACCTCTGTTACCAAAATTTGTCTTCCAAAAGGAATTCGATACATTCAAAACATTATGGAGACAGAGGTACACCACCTGTGAATCCCCTAGATGACAATGGACATTGATGGGTCTGTTATATAAGCAACTAGCAGCCTGGCTTCCAAGATGATCGGTTAAGACCAGCTGGCTGGTTCTCACATCTCCAAAAACATCAGAGGAAATTTTCAAGCAGGAATTATTTTGATATATCAACCACGTATTTACAATCTATATGGTGACTTTCTTTCCTGAAAAAAACATTAAAAAATGTATTTAGTGGCACAATGACAGTTTTAGGACCAAAGTTCTTACAGTATTGATCCTCGCCCAAACTCCCTATCAGTATCACTGGTTGTATTGGTTGTTGATCGAAACTGCATGCCGGGATATATGTGGTAGCCCTACCTGGACTACCACGCAAGCCAGTTTCCAAAGTATCCTCGATAATGAACACCTCCTGTTATTTGGACTGTACTTGGCTAAATGCAGACTTTGAACCGAAGTGTATTTAGACTGAGACTTAAGAGGTTTCATGAATCCACAAGAGCAGAAGAACAGACAGACCTACTGTGCCAAGCTGTTGTTCTGTAGCTGTAGTTCAAGAAATAGTTACAGCATGTAACTCCCCTTAAAACCACAAACTGTCAGTTTTTGCACCGATCTCTATAACAGTGGGATTAATTATACTCAGAGGAGGAAACCTATTAATCTTGATCATCTGACTTTTCACCTATAATGTTTCACTACTATAACACTTAAGTATATGCCAGTATACCTCTAAAACTAGTGACCAAATTAATGCTAACATAGTATGCTAACATGCTAAGGTCATTATGCGAACATGCTACTGTAAGTGCCGGAAAATACAGGACTGTTATGAAAAAAATGGAGATATGGTCAACGTCTAATTTCCTTTTTTAAAATTTCTTTTAATTTGTTTGAAATAAGATCTGCAGGAAAAAAAAATACAGCTGTACCAAATTATTGGAAATTTGTAATATGAAAAACTGAATCTCCAGCAGTGTGGATCATGCAAATCTCACTGTGATTATCTTTTTAACACACAATTGATCATCCCTAAATCAAGAAATATACAGGACAGTGAGCACACCTCCAGCCTCTCTCTTTCTCTCTTTATCCTCTCCTCAGTGCTCAATGACACCTAGTGCTGGTGTTCTGAAATGTAAAGGAAGATATGTTATATTTATGCTGAGCAAAGACCCATGCTACTGTAGATGAGGTGAGATTTCTGACTGGCACTTACTTTAGACTGCTGGGAGGTCAAGCATAGCGGCCAGGATCCGTAAGCACAGCCAGCACTGTGTAGATAACCCCTGGGAACGTCAGCAGACTTAGCTGAACCTCAAACCCAAGGAGATGCTCTGAAGCGCTGGAATTTGGCCTTGTTCACACAGGACCAGAATTACCTGGGGACCTCATGTGAATCCTGAATTCTGACTGGAAAAACCTTCCAAAACTCTCATTAATAATTTTCACTGCAGCCTTCTTATTTTTGATGACCTCTTCGTTTGGGGAAAAATATCAGATACTGGCAATGGAAATTTTATGTTACAATTAAAGACATTTTTATAAGTCAGCAGGTTACACAGGGTTAAGATCACCAATTATTACAACTCACAGGAGGAGTCTAGGTAACACGAGTCCAGTGCAAATGAGATACTTGAAAGCATTTCTCTAAGCAGTGGGATGGAGCTCAATGCACCTCTGGACAGTGAATTTTCCACATATTATATAACATACAGGCCTCGTCTACACAAATGACCATTGTGTGATTTAGTAGAAATAAACATAAAGTTTGTGATATTTATGGTACACTGCACATGAATTTTTATCTTTTCTATGGGTGTGCCTGAGAGAATGACCTTCTCAGTGATATTCTCATTCAGAGCTCCTTGCAGTGCGTCAAACAGTAGACTATACGTCAGTATGCAAATCAACAAGATTTATAAAGGAATGTAAGGCTATGATATTATTTAAATAATCCTATAATGAGCAAGTAAGAGTGGAGTTATGGGAAAAAAAATGACTTAATTGGAGTGTAAAAAGTTTGTCTACAAACGGTAAACAGTACTGTAATTTATACTGTAACACAAAAGGAATGATTTATAACTGGAAAAATCAGTTAGCTAACTCAGGTGAAAAATTACCTCTGACTTTTCAGTCGACAATCAAAGAAAGGGTGTGACTCTGCTCTTTCAACTAGTGAGAAGGTCAGCTCCCCACTGGAAACCAGGAGGGAAAGGAGTCCGGGTGATGATCAGGCTGGGCCTGTGAAGGTGAGAGCCAAGTGCCCCATTCTGGCAAAAAGCAAAGCACAGCCTCTCAGAAAGGGCAGGGCATGCCCTTGAGGTATGTGGATTCAGCTCCAGATGTAATGTGTTGGCTCTCTGATTACACTGTGCTTCCTTGTAGTGCCCTGAGGGCATGTTCACACCAGTCATGCCTGCAGCAGTTCAATCACACTGCGGAGCATTTATTTCTCTAGTTTAGTTTATTTTGACAGGTGAGAACAATGACATTTGAACTTGGGCACAAGACAAATAACCACCTGCCTGAAAATACAGCACTTGGTCCTATTCCAAGCAACGGAGTGAAATCTGGATCTGACCAGGATTTTTTTTTTTTTAGCAGTAAGCGATACAAGTTAACCTCCGCTCATCTATTTCCGTGCGTGTTTGTAGATGTCAAGAAAGAATACATCATGAATGAAATGTATTTTTTCAGCTAAAGTGACAAGAGTCAGAGTTGAATCTTTGGGTTTGGGAGTCGCATGTTGTTTGCTAACTGGAGTTGTCCAGTAATCAGTGTCTAGCTGGAGAGGTGTAGCCAAAAAGGCTTTTCAGGTTCATTCATCTTGCCATTGCTATTGGTGATTCTGAGCTGTATGATAGATGATGTGACAGAGACACAACAGGACTTACATCCTACCATTAATCACCAAGCTGGTATTTACACAGCAGGAGAGTTGCTAACAAAGAGAGAGGAGGGGGAGGGTGGATTAGGTAAAAAGAAAAAGGCATTTCAGAGTATTATTCTGCTTTTGAATGTGGCTTTCACGTGTATGTTGATGAATGTGCATTTGTAATTGTTGAATATAGCACAAAGCATGAAGAGGCACACCTGTTCTATTCTGCATAATACATACAACCACGCACAGACACAGAATCAGACACACATCCACACACCATCTGGCTGTGACACTTGTGAAATCCCACTCACAGACCACAGGCCGACACGGAAAGGACTGAAATTTCTAGATATTTGGTCTGAACAGAGAACCATCATCAACCTCGGAGCTCCTCATAGTACTGAAAAAAGTTGTCACTTCACTGTCAAGCACGTCTCAGTATAAATACGATTTCCTTCTGACGCAGATTTCTTGTCAATCACTGGACATCTCTTATGGTTTATCATATTGTGTACACCGTGGCAAAAATAAAGCTACATGGATCTCCAATATATTGTCAGAGCTGTTTCACAATTTTGCTTTTGTAAGTAAATGACAGCTGTCATTTGGGGTTTTCTTTATAGATCCAGATATTCCCTGTGCCCCTGAGGCAAAATTTATTTAAATGTCAATGAAGAAATGTCAGTGAGTGCGTGTCTGTGTCTGCCTGAGTGTGCGTGACTGTGGCCTGCCCAGATCGTTGAAGTTTGGGTATAATATAGGCACATGTTTATCTTCACGCAACACACACCCACATGGATGTACAGTGTTTACTCTACATACTACAGTATTAAAGTAGCCATTGAAAAGGACGGTCCTCAGCACGGTCAGTTAACACTATGTAATGTCTGTCTTAAATTGATCAAACATTTACATTCAAACTGTCAAGTGCCAAGTATAATACAAACTAAACTGGGTTAAAGCTGCTCTGTGGAACCCACTGTATGTTTTCTTGAGGTCTCCAAAACATGTTGAATCCATTTCCTTCCTCATAAGACATTTTCAAAGCCATTTTTCTAAACATAGTTTAAATTGTGCAGTGTTAAAAACCATGTTTGCTAGCAAGTGGTCGTGATCTTCGCTGCCTTGAATGGCCCATTGCTACATTTCTTAGCTTGCTACACTAAAATTCTCTAAGTACAAAAGCAAAACAAGTACTGTATATCTGTGGCTACTTTTTTAGAGAGTAAATGAAGGGAGGATTAAGGAGAATCTATACTTGGAAGATTAGATTTGGAAGACATTAAAATTGATAATCAGAGTGATTGGCTGATCAATGGTGAACCACAGTGTGATTTGAGGATTCCAAATTATACTGTTAGTATAATCAAATAACTACTTCTCATCACTCTTTGCTCTGCCAACTTAAACAGAGATGAAGGCATCAATGAGGAGTTATTTTTGAGCATATCAGATCATGAGAGTTTAAAAAGGTTCACAGTAATCTAAGTTACTTTTTTTCTGTTCAGTAACAACGAACCAGGGCAAATTATCTTAGAACAGCTACAAGCACCCAGCTCTGGCATCTGGTAAAAGAAAAGAAAACAATGAACATTTAGAGGGTACTCCATCTGTAGTCTCAGTAACCTGTCAAGTCTCATGAGTTAATCATACTGTGAGAAACATCTGGTCTCCCTCCTGGACAGCAAGTAAGGAGGCAAGTCTGGCCACAAAATAGATGGCTGATTCCCAACCCTGGGGCTAATTAAAGGAGGTGACATTCAACCAGTATGAGAGGGGATGGAGTATGGCAGCTGTGTTGATAACTATCCTCTCTTAATCAAGGTTCAAAGGTGTTAGTGCCTTGAGTTAGGAACTCAATAGCCACACTAAGGTAAAAGTGAATCCAATAAAAGAAAAACAAAAAATCCAGTATAGACCATTATTTCTCCATCAGTTGAACTCGTGCTGAACACCTGAGAGGTAATAATGACTCATCAGCCGTTATTAGGACAGTTTTCTGCGTTATTCTGTTGCTTCGTTTGATTATTGTTATTGTTTCATTACTGCTCAGGAGAAGTCTTAATAAACATACTGGGCACACAGATTATGAGAGTGGCTGTCCAGGACTGAATGATAAATATTTGAATGTGCACTTAATACACAGTATTAATACAATCATCACTGGTATCGTCGAGGATGATGTTAGGTCACACATGTTGAAAGTATTGCTCTCATGTTAATCGCATCAAGAGTACTTGACTGAGCTGGACATTGCAATTTACAGTGAGCTTTTCATCCTCCATGCTGTTCCTCCTGTCAATTTAATTGCAGATTAGAGTTATTTCTTTGCCTTGCAAACATATCCCCAGGATATGGAATCAAATCTCTGTTTATTTCATAGTTATAGTTTAAAATCAATATGTCATATCATGTTACATAAGAAACTTGAGTTCCAGATCACCACCAAAAACTAAAACCAAAAACCTTTACATTGGCCTGTGGCCTACCTCTCTACAATTTAAAAAAAAAATGCTTTTAGAATTTAATAGGGGTCAAAACATTTCCTCTTTGGCAGAGTTGATTAAATGTTATTTGCAAAAAAGTGATACAAGAAATTCTCACTTTTACAACCTGATGATTAAAGAACAATCACCTTGTTCTGACACAACCTGAACAAAGCATCAGCCTAGTCTTACAACAAGAAAATTTAGAAAGAAATTACAAGAAATTTAGCAAATCACAAAATCCAAATCCAAGAATCTTTTGTTACAAATGACACATTTACAACAGAATTTAGTCCACTTTTCATCAAAATACCTGCTCAAACTATTTGAATTGTAAAGCAAAAAGAAAGAAGTAGTAATTTAAGGCTGTAAGCTGACCTTTAAAGGTAATTAACAGGCATTTTAGACATGCGTTTAACAGGACAAATAACAAGAAAATCATCCAGTTTCTTGGTAATATCAGCACACTAAAAGGATGAAAGTGCGTTCTACAGTTCCCACTTAAGACAGCAGTACAATTTAAACAAAATCACAATTAGCCTGTTCTCACAGATAATATAGGTGAATGATCAAAAGAAAGCGCTGAAGTGTGAGATCAGGGTTCCTGTATGAATGTGGAAAAAATTTACATACAATTCCATTTACCATCCCCCTCCGCACCGTCAATGTGTTAACAATGTCAAGTGATTAGGTGCTTTTTTTTGCTGGGCCGCGACAGCGTGGCCAGCCTTACAAACTGACTGAGTGAAGAAGTTATAGCATTGGTTGGGTTAGTGTTGGAGTTTCCCCATTGGCCAATGCTCTTTCAAAATGAATTAGTGCAAAGGGTTTCTAAAATGTCATCAGGGGGCATTTGCAGGCAATATTGAAAATTTAGTGCTTTTGTCGCCTCTTTAACGACTTTCTCAACAAGAGAACCTAGCGACAAATCTACCGACTTTTTGGGCAAACCTTAGCTACTTTTCCGTAAACAAGAGTCAACAGTATTGCCCCATGAGCATGAGGTTTGTATTTCCCTCCGCAGGTCTCCAATTGATCATTTTACAAGTAAATGGTCATATGTCAAACGACATCATGGTTATAAAATCAGGATTTAAGCAGTGAAGAGCAGCAGCTTGGAAATGGCTTGGAGGTGACTCTTGGTTAACGTGTAGTCTTAATGGGCTGCGTTTCAGTCACTATTTCATACTTGTTCCGTTGTCTGACAACAGAAACAGAAAAACACGTAAATAAAAACGGCTTCATTGGGAATTCAGCTGTATTAAATTACTGTATATGCGGGCAATGAGAGTAGGAGAGAAGAAAACAGATAAATGGCTGAAACCAACTGACACTAGGCAGAATGCAAATACGACGCAATGATGTGATGAATACACTAATTAGCACAATACGTCATTGAGCGTCATTTAGCGTCTGTTGAGCAGGCTTTTACCATTTTCCATTGAAAGTAGCTGTTTACAACAGTTCCACAACAGTTTTCAACTATGTCCTCCATTTTGTGCATTGACCATATGTGGTCAAGCCACATTCTAAGTTTTGAACTAGACTTTTTACATTTGGGCTTGATGTGCGTTATTTCCAGTTTACTTGTTTTTGTTTCCCCTTTGCACCATGTTTATACCTTGGCTAGATGGACCTTATTTGACACAAAGATCAGCTCCAGAGAACTTAGAAAGGAGTCCTCTGAATCAGCTCCCCAGCTGCATAAAGATCTGTTTGTTGTTGTCCACATTGTACTTCTTCAGTTTCACTCACGCTGTCCTAAGCAATGTATAAACATGCATAGAGTAACTACATTTTTTTGTCCATGCTAAACTGCAGATAGTATTCACAGATACCAATACTTTTGCATCTGTCATGGAACTAGACATACACATTCACTGAATTATTAAAGAACAATATCAGAAAGTATCTGGTCACTATAATTCACATTTTTAAATATGATGCATTGCTTTTTGAACAGGATTGATAAATGATGAGAGATAGTTGCTAGAGAACAGATGGTAACAAATGAATATTTGTCTCCTTTTGCGGTTTGGGCAGGCAAAATATATCGTCTGTCTTTTTTTCCTTTAAAACTGTACTAAATACATAATCATTCATCTTCCTCCTGCTGCATTACTACTTGGCAAAGACATGCCAAACAAAATGAACTAGGTGGAGCCACTGCCTCTCATTCATATTCTGGGATCTAGCAAGTATTTAAAGTAAATTGCAAGTTGTTATTTTACTGTTGGCATATAACTACATTCAAAGAGAGCTCTTGCACTGATTTATTATTGTGAACCTAAACTGCAATAACAATGGAAGCAAGCAGTAATCTGTATTCTGCATCATGTACAGTCTGTGGGGTTTATTGGTGGTGCCTGGTGGCCTCACCATGTTTGGTGTGTCTTTTCCCTGAATTTTGCCACAATCAGAGCTTGTGTTGTCTTTTTCGGATTTCATCATCTGGGTTTCCGGCTTCATGTCTTTCATCAAAACTCACCAACCTCACTCTCTAGCATGGAGGGCTGGACCTACAAAGGGTCTTTACAGTAGCTCTTTCGTGGATTACTCTCACTTATTACAGATGACTGACTAATGTATCTGCAGGTATCTGGTACCTGGTGAGGTAGAACAATCAGTGGCCAAAACAGCAGATAAGGCACGTCCGAGTAATGCTGTCATTGAATATTGGCATCAGGGTCAGACAGCATCAAATGCCCATGAAATGCCATACTTGTCTGTAAGAATTAAAATCAAACGTTGACCCCTAAACCAAACTGAGTCACACACAGACTCACACTTCTAACCAGTACTCCTACAATATATATATCTTTTTAGGTTAAGTTCCCCTTTCCTACAATCGGGGATTTCAGACATGGTCTCACTTTCAATGATGCAAGAGGAGATCTGTCAGTCTTTGAACACTCTGAATTCTGACCCATCCTTTTGTTGTTGGGTTCACTGAATGGCTTTGCCTTGAAAGCGACTCTAACCACTCTGTGCTTGTCTCTCCACATCAGTCACTGCCACAGCAGACAGGACACAATCGACACCAAAGATAAAGGGTCACATCAGAGACGTCACGCTCCCGAGGCCAGATGCACTGCGTGAACTACAATGCGTTTGGCAAACTTCTGCCAAACTTGTCAGTGCGTTTAAGAATAGTTATGAAAAAAGACGCATTTTTTCACATTTAATTTTCCCATTAAACATGAAAAACGATAACTTTATTGCTGGTGTCTGTTGCTCTCTCCCCTCCCCTCTCCTTGTTTGTCTCCATCTGTCTCTCTCTCTCCATCTCTGTCATTTCTATATCTCTCTTTCACTCTCCGTCTCTCTCTCTCTCTCTCTCTCTTTCTCTCTCTAGCTTTCCTACAAAATCAATAACTTCTAATAGATTCAGGACATGATTGAGTATAGCCGTCAGTTTTCCACAGGCTGGAAGAGAAGCGTATTAATCACTGAAAACGTCTTTTTATTATTTTGCACCATAGAACCCTGTAGCGAGCCTCTGGCATTAGCTAAGTGAAGTCTGTGTGTGTGTGTGTGTGTGTGTGTGTGTGTGTGTGTGTGTGCATTTATGAGCCTCAGTGCAAAATCATGTAAGCATGACTAATTAAATAATAAAGGCATTGTCATAGTAAATGTGCATTTTTATTTGCGCAACTGAAACTGCACATCAGCCTGAACTGAGTTTTCTATGAAAGATCAATATTGCTTGATGAGACTGATTTCATATGAGCTTTAAACACTGTTTCAAGATTACTTTGGACTGTAATGTTGTGTTTTTTCACTAAGTGGATGATAACTTGGGTTGGTATGGCGGTTCTTTTGCTGTATTTATCACCTGTGCCACCTTGGTTTCATTCAACACATCCTAGTAAACATGGAGCAGAAAGCTGACAACTTTCTGGTTTACATTTAACCTCAACAGTGCAAATGTCTTTTCCAGGGTATTCACTGGGGAAACAGCATCTTCGGGCACCTTTCTAATATTTTCCTAAGCGATGTTTATTGAAGACAGCAAGCTCGTATTTCTGCTTAATCCATAGAGAATTATCATAATATGATCAATATACAAACAAGTGGCAAATGAAAGTACAAACCTGAATGAATTAGTAAAGAAACAAAGGGATAAGCTTCAATACAGGTATCCAGATATCAACCCATCTGAGCAGCTTAAGCCTATTTAGAAATAACTCTCCACGACCATCACCATAACACCAGACGAGAGAATATAAAAAACAGAAAAGAAAGTAAAAATTGTGTTCAAGCCTCCATTAGAGTTTTAGAAATCTATGCCAAGGCACACTGAAGGTTTTCGAAAGACTTGTATTGGTCCAACACCTTACTAAGACACTATGTTGTTTTTTCCTCTAACTTGTCCCTCTTATATGATATGGAGAGGTAGGAAAAATGACACATAAAATAATCAAATTGATATTCAATTCAATAAACTGTGTTCCACTGTTTCATTTGGTTGCACATTTTGCTTTAAATCAGATTTTAACGAAATTCTTAATGTGGACTGCAGATTTTTTAAAAACAATATGTATATACTGCATCACCACTATACAATACCCTATGAAAGTTGATAAAATAAAAAATGGGAAGCCCTGTTATCTTAATGTGTTATAAACTGTAAATCTTCCCTATACTTCTATGGTGTCTCTGTCAACCACTTCTTATTGCACAAGGCATTTCACTCTCAAGACAGACATTCCTGGCTTTTAAGTAACCCACAGCACACAACACGAACAGAAAAGGCCATTGCGAAAGGACATTTCGTCAGCAGTGATACCAGGGATCGCATTTTCAAACCAGTCAGCTGGAGAAACCAAAAAACCAGCCAGATCCATCCCCCTCAGGGATTAGGGATTCAGTTTCTTACTTAAGGACCTGATAGCAGCTTGAGCCCGGGCCCTTTGATTAAACAACAGTCTCTTGCTGTTCCTGGTGCCATCCTGCTGCTGCCCCGAAAGGTACAGTGCGATCCTGTAAAAACTGCAGCAAGGGCAAGGAAACCTCAATTGAGACAACATCAACAAACACATGCATGTCCACTCACAATGTGTTAAAATAGAGAAGTAGATTTGTGAATTAAATCACTCCGTAGGCGCATCAGCCTGCCTCTCCAGCAATTGGCATCATGCTTGGCCAGACCACATGGCAGCTGCAAAGTCAGAGGATACTAACTGGCTCCTGCCAACAGTGCCCATTATCTGCTGGGCACGCATGCAGTGCACAAGGTTAAACTAACAGGCCTGCTTGTCCTAGATCAGGCCTTGCTGACTAAACACACTAACACACTTACACAAACAGAGGCACAAATGGCCCACACTACAGCATAGCATGCTGCTTATGTTCATGTTCATGCAGAAAGCTTGAATTTGATTGATTCCAGTGTGTGTGTGTAGAGGTGGTACTGGTGGCAATCTGCATCAAAGTCAAGACTGAAAAGCATACAAATGGAATGCATGTTTACTCACGACCTGTGTGTGTGAGAAAGACAGAGACAGGGAGTTGCTGCTTGCATACAAACAACTCCATTAGCGAGCTGTCTGTGGATGATGGAGAGAGCCATGGCCACCGTGGGATGTCTTTCTCCAATGTTCTGCCTAACCACCTTCCCCTTTTCTTTCACTCCTCATCCAGGCAGCACAAGATGGCACATAATGGAATACTTAACAGACTGTGAGAGCCTTTATTGTTTTCCCTGTCATCTCTCATGCATCCAGTACCAGTCACTGCATAGTACAGGCAAGACTTCTAGCTCTGTAAAAGTGTTGCTAGCCTTCTGTCCATTTGACATTTTGCATTTCCCCTCTGTTATTTTTATATTCAGTCCCCACCTCATAATCCCATTACTGTCAAAAGCCTGCTTTTTGTCCCTCAGTGTCTCAAGTTCTCATTTTTCTCACTGACAAAGAGGCAGGGGTGAAATGAGCTTCATTCTGAGTTCAGGAGGGAAGGGTGAAGATGAATAGTTGCTGGTGAGATGAGAAGAGAGACAGAGACATGGATGGGACAAAAGAAGACAGAGGAGAGGGGCAGAGCAGAAGGAAGAGCAAGTGGAAAGGAGGGTTTTGGTTTGAAAGGGAGGCTGAGGTAAATGGAAGGAAGCAGAGGGTTGAGAAATTGGAAATACAACTTAGAAGAAAACAGATGAATAAGAAAAGAGAGGAGCAGGCCAGAGAAGTTCAGGTGTTTGTCGTCATGCTGGGGGGATAACAAGGACGCTGTATGGGTACGTTAGGAAGATTCTGAGGGCCTGTGACTGAAAGGGGCCCTAAAACATTATTAGAACATTAGGTATTTTTTTCCATATTAAATTATGAACCTCTCATCATTGATAGAATATTTTATTTACAATGTACTTAAAAACTAATGGTCTCTTCTACGTGAGCAGGACTGTGTTGAATGACATGTCAGTTGGTGTCGTTGTAGGGGTTCCTTTGGAATTTTTTTTTTATTATTATGAAAAAAGGAAAATTAATGGCCTTTAGCCTTTAGCACATTTCTTATAGAAAATAGTGAATTCCACTCTATGCCGAATGATGCATTCATGTCTGCACAGTGTAATATTTTCAGGGTTGGCTTTGCCTGTGGTGGTGGGGTTGTGGGGCCCAATCTTTTCATGGGGTCTAAAATCCCTGGTGGCGCCCCTGGGGATAAATATGGCCTGTGCCCATTCATTATCTACTTTTCTTTTCCTGTAAAGACATACATTTCTCTACAGCCAATTGCAAAGGTTTATAGAGCCTCTTTTGTGCTACCGCTCCATAGTGCTTAAAGCATATTGTCGGCTCTAAGCTCCACCTTCAGGTACTCTGCAGCCTATTAGTTCACATAAGACCTCCTCTAATCTCTCACTCCCCCTGCAGCGTGCACATGTTCAGCCCTACTTCATCGTCATCCAAAGGACTACACAGAAAACAGGCCAATAGTGTAGGAAATGTTCAATTCTCATCAGCATAACTGTGATGGGGCAAAGCCCACAGGAATGCAAACGTTTAACCTTGGAGATCTCTTTGGTTAACATATTGCATCATTAGCTCTGCATGCTGCAGTGCAATAAGATGGCAGAGATACCAATAGGTGTATGTGTGCGTGTGTGTGTCTGTGTGTCTGTGTGTCTGTGTTTACAGGCGTGGTTACCTCAAATTTCAAACCCGTCATACCTGACAATAATGCCTCACTCTGTTATCAGCTCATTTGCAGTGGAAAACATATTTAACACAGGAAATCTCTTACGCACACACCAGCTTCAACTGTGTTATCTTTGTCATTGCCTCTGAGACACAGCCTATTACCGTACATCCAACCAACATAAACAGAGCACGCCCATACACACACAGCTGTTCAGATGCACACCCCCGGGCAGAGGCAAGGAAACAGACAGAAAAATGCTCTCATGAGAAATGAGCTATGTTATCTCTGTTATCTTCCACCCCAGCTGGGCCAAGAAAGACACAATAACGTTGCAACAATCGATGCATTTCCACAATTCACAGAGCTGATGGAGTGGGTGTCAAAGTCTGTAACTTACTTTTTACATCCACTCCCCACTGAACACATGCATTAATTCACACACTATTCACGCACAATCAAAAGCCATTATCTGAGTTATGAGTAAGGTCAAAAACATCAAAGGTCAAAGCAGCTAGTGGATGTGTTGGGTGGAAACTTTATGATACCATTATGCTGTTTGGCAGCTTTTATTTGCCGGTGATGAAGCTTGTGTTGTATCACAAAAACGCATCTCACATAGGGAGGAAGGATGATGGCTTAAGTGCTTACAGTGTGTCTTGCATACTGAGTATCTCCCATACTGTACTCAGTGGACCTGTAGTATCCCGGTCGACTGGTCGATTAGGTTGTTGATATGCTCTCGTCCGAGAGTTTGTATATAGTTTGTATATCACAGCTCAACAACCAACACGGCATATCATCTAAAAAAGGTAGGCTAACTTTGCTGTGTTAGGATGCCCCGTCAATTCCTCCATCGATCGGTTGAAGAGTAGGTACCATTTCAGTCGTCCAGTTGATTTTCTTTGGTTGACAACAGATCTAATACTCAGGCAATTTCAGGACGTTTCTGTGTAGGAATGAGGTGCATAGCGGATTAATTGATTGGTCAACTTACAGAAAACTATTTTACTAATCAATTAACCATTAAAGTCATTTTCAAGCAAAAATACCCAAAATTCTCTGATTTCCACTTTTCAGCTGTGTAGATATGCTGCTTTTCTTTGTTTTATGTGATAGTACATTGAATATCATTGAGTTTTTGACATTGGTCAGACAAAACAAGCTACTTGATGAGATTACTTCGCGTTTTCGGAAACTGCGGTGGGCATTTTTCACTATTTTCTGACAAATTATAGATGAAACGATGACTCGAAAAAATAATCAGTAGATTAATTGATACTAAAAATAATAATTAATTGCAGCCCTATCTCTGCATTCTTTATGTAATTATGAAATTCAAGTAGAGCTGAGCAATAATTCAACTTGTATCATCTCTCAGTGAATCGTATTGTATTGCATTTAACTGTGCTTTAAAACAAAATTAGTTGTGAAAAAGTACTTACAATTTAGTACAACTTTTGTTTATTTTCACAGTCTTGGCCATTGTGTAATACTAATGTTGCGTTGATTAAGTTAATTGCTGAGGTAATACCTCCAAATCATAAAAAAAAGTCTGATGTGGACAAGAAACAAAAGTAGTCTGACAATCAAACACAAGTAAGGGCTTGTCTACACATTTCAGCTATTTTTCATGTCCATATAACATGCCTCTGATGGAATAGATATGCATCTATTTGAATCAATACAACTGTCTATACGGTCTGCATAACGGCTCACATTTCAATTGTGCTATGCATGTGTAAACAACCCAAAGCATATTTTTATGCTGAAAAATTTATCTCGTTTGCACAGGTAAATACAGAGACTGTGGCTCTCATTACTGCCAAAACATCGGTGACCTGCACTTTATACTGTGCCTGAATGCATCCTGTGTATATACCAAGGAAGGACTGAAGCTGCTACTGCTGCTCTGCTAACGTTCTGCTTTCTCTAAGTAGCCTGCATAGACAATGTGTTAGCCAAACCTCCTTGAAAGAGAAAACACGCAAATGAAATTGGTAAAATTTTGACTAGAACTCTGTGCTGTAAATATCCGTCACAATATACAGACTGATTTCCAGGTTCAACTTTAACTTGTCATAGTAGCCAAAGTTGTTCACACACACAGTTTACCGGTGCAATGAGGGATTACAAGCAACATTTCAGCTGCACTGATTTTCAGCTTTACCTCCAAATAAAATGGTTTGGATTGTCTAGCTGAACTGTTGGCTTGTTTACAACCTGTCAAAGTGTCTGAGCAGTGGTGTTTTTCCCTCATAATACTTGTAGCAATGTTTCCATGTTCCCCAGATCTCAGTATTTACTTTGATGAGCACAATGTTTGATTGATACAATGGCCAAATCTACAAAAATAGAATCCAAGTTGTTATGAACTGCAATTATCCTTTAACTACTCATTTCCTCAATTATAGCAGAAAAAATATGAATGTCACTCATAAAAGTAGATCACAGTTTATTGCATTTCTTAAAAATTTTCTCTTCATACCATTAAAATGGCCCATCCCAAATGTGATTACATGACAAGTCAAACATGTTTTAAATAGAAACAGTATCCAAGTTTGTTATAGACTTTTGGTTATTAGTTTCAGCCATAGTGCCAAGCCCTGAATACAAGAGTTGTTTGGGTTTACCATCAGATTTGTAAAGACTCTTTTTCTGTCTCTCCAGACTGGTTCCTGTGTGATTTTACCGCTTACCCTAACCTCAGCAAAGACAAACAGGGTCTGAAATGTAATGAAAAAGAGAAAAACCTCAGGGATTCTCTATCACAAGTGATGTCAGGTTTGGTTTTACATTTACATTTACTCATTTGTCAGACGTTTTATCCAAGGCGACCTACAAGTTAGGGACAACACTAAAGCTTCGGTACAGTAGTAGACCTTGAGATATGTACTGCGTACTAAATCTGTTCAATAAGACAAAGTGCAAGGACATCAGGTATACATTACATTTACATTTTGGCAGATGCTGTATTGCAGGTTTCACTGTGCATGTGTGCACACACCTGTGGTTGTTTAGGAGCACAGTGTTTTTTGCCATCAACATGTGTCTGTGTTTGTTTATGTGTGTGTGGGTAGGTGTGTGCTTTGGATTCTAACAGAATGGTGCAGAACCATGGGACTTTGCTGTTTCCTGCACTTTATGAGTTTCATGATTAAAGGCCTGTGGCAGTGAAGACTCTTTTAATCTCTGTCTCTGTCTGTTTGGTTCTTAGTGGTTTTTTTCATAGCTTCCTTTCTCCCTCGTCCAACACAGGCCTGGACAAAAGCCTCTTTCAAGCAGCCAAACTCGGGATTCAGTTCCATCCCAAAAAAAAACATCTTTCCCATTTACAAGACAAACTGTATGAAAAATATAATATTATGAAATGGTAAACGTTTATTTATATAGTACAACATCAGGATTTAACTGGAAGAAGACAGAGTGGAAAGTTGGGAAAGAGACAGATACCTCAATACAGAAAACAGTAGAAATAAATTCAATTGGGTCCAGTCACATGTGTAGTTAAAGAATGGTATCTTCCACTTAGGTCGAATTTTGCAGAAACTTGCTCTATCCCCCGTGGAGAATTTTAAAAAAACCTGTGATTAAGTTGAAAGTGAGTGTGGAAGCCTGGAATATAAATTCTGTAATTAGCTAGTGCATTAGATTTAATTTGAATGGTGTTACGCAGTATTCCCATGTTTCCTAAAGCGCCTCTTCACCTGCAATCATTGCCACGGAAAATGAAGGACTCAACCTTTAGTGAGTAAAATCCTGTATCCTTCCATCTATTCTATAATACCTAAAACTGCAAATGGTAAATACAACTAAGGAATGCAATACTGAAAAATTGCAAGAGGCTGTAGAGTCCTGAGATTGCTGGCAAAATGCAAAGACCAAGATCCATTAGCTGATGTATCGTTGTTTTTACACTGCCTTAAAATACATCTGTGATCAAGCCCTTCTGAATCTGTTCAGATCCAGAGCACTCAGAACTGTTTGTGAAAAAAGGGTGAACTATATTCAACAATGGAAGGAGATGGGATAGAAATAACAATATCTCCAGGGTAAGCAGTGAACATACTGCATAGGGTGGTGGTGCCCTTATTGGCAGGATATTAAGGGCACTGCCACATAAAAATCGTCGATACTGTTACAAATAACCATCACAACAAATATTTATGGGACAATCTTCTGATCTGAACAATTAAGAAAATGTGTTTACCAACCAGGGTTTAATGCAGCATTTGATTGTGGAGGCGATTCATCTCACCTGATATTAAGAGAACCTATGCTAACATCGGAGAAAATCAATCACAATTTTATGAAAATAAGCAGCGGTACACATAGCCAAAGCCACATCTAACAGTAAATGAAGGAATCAACCGCTCATCTGACTGACTTCAAACTTGAACCCTCCCAGTCTTGTACCACTTCAAATGTGAAGATTTATTTGATGTTATTAGTTCAAGCAATCAAGATTTATGATGGATTATACAAACGTAGAATTTTAATAGAATTTAGGAAATCTGAAGTTGTCAAATACAACAACTCATGAAAGAACAGTAATCCAACCAGGTAATCCAGGTTTTTTAGGAACTATGAGCTTGCAACAGCCTCATAACCAATACATAAAACAGGCAAAAACTGATCAAGTAAAATATTTACTCAAACTTTTACTTCGGTTTTACTCAAATTAACTTGTGTCATTAACCTTTCTGACTTCACAGGGGCGAAGGGTCAGCTGCTAGAATGTGAACATTTCACAAAAGCTTCATGATCAATTAATAGCAGAGGCAAATATTCAGTGAGCTCTGTACAGCCTCTTTCCCCATTAAGTAGAATGGGACACAACCAAACTGATGCTCACATGTGGATTGGATCATCATCACAGCACGCAAGGAATGGTTACAAGCAAGCGTGATAGCTAATTTCTTTTACAGGGACCAAAGATATTGATATGTTGATTGACAGTGAGATTGACCAGTCAGTTCAAGTGCAAGCCGCATTTAAACAGTGGGTGGGATGCTGATGTTCCACTGGGATGGATAGAGCTAGACCGTCATCTAATAACTACAAGGATAACAAGATGAGATCGGTCGAATCGTACGTTCGCTTCATAGCGATTAGTCAGAATGGCACATTGCACTGTGAAGTAAAAAGGAATGCCTCCAGAGTTTTTATGAATAGTGGAAGAGGAAACAAAAAGCCCAGTTAGTCACAATCCAGTGCTGATGTGTAGGAAAAATATCAGCTTTGTACTGCAGGTAGGATGCCAGGCTGATTTTATAATCACCAGTTGAACACATGATTAAACCAATAGATACTTGGCAGGAGAATGGATACAAAAAGTCTTTCATTACAAAGTTTCAGGCTTTGTTGGTCAAATGTGTCTGTGAAGATTTTCCGTCATCCAGGTCATGGTATTCTGTAAGTGCTATGCGAAGGCAACGGGACTTGCTTGAAGTTCTTGAAGACGTTTCACCTCTCATGCGAAAGGCTTCTTCAGTTCTAACTGTCTAGTGGGTGGTCCCAGGTATTTATCCTCTGGTGAGATCAGCTACACTTGTGAGTCGTTGAGGTCACATAAGATGAAGGTTTCTAAAGTCAGAAGCACGGCTGTGCCATAGGCTCACCAGTGTCACCAATAGTGAATAATCTCTACATGGAATAGGTAGAGAGCAGAGCCCTGACCTCTTTTCCGGGACTTGCCCCCAGCCACTGGTTTAGGTATGTGGGTGACACCCAGGTCAAAATCAAAACCCATGAAGTTGAATCTTTCACCGAACACATCAATGCAGTGGACAGCAACATCAAGTTCACTCGTGAGGATGTCAGTGGAAATAGCCTAGCCTTCTTGGATTGTGCGGTGCGCATCAAGGATGACAGAAGCCTCAACATTTGAAGTATACTGGAAACCCACACACACAGATCAATACCGACTGTTTGACTCTCACCACCCACTTGAGAACAAACTGGGGGTCATCAGAACCCTACACCATTGGGCTCAGAATGTTCCCACAAGGTCAGAGGGGAAAGAGCAGGAACATAAACACACCAAAGAAGCACTTAGAACTTGTGGTTATCCCAACTGGGCCTTCGTCAAAACCACAAAAGGAGGCAGAACAGAGAAGAATACTGCAACAAACGAAACAACATTGTCATTCCCTACGTTGCTGTATTATCTGAAAAACTCAGGAGGACTTTCTACAAACATAACATCCCTGTGCATTTCAAGCCCAGTAACACTCTGAGGCAGAAACTTGTCCACCTTACGGACAAAATACCCTGGCAAAAGCAGAACAACGTAGTTTACGCAGGCCGATGCAGCTAGGGATGCACAGACCTGTACATTGGGGGAATTAAACAACCACTACGTAAGCGCATGGGAAAACACAGGAGAGCCAGTTCCTAAGGTCAGGACTCAGCAGTCCACCTGCATCTTAAGGACAAAGGACACTCTCTTCAGGACAGTGCTGTACCCATTTTGGCCAGAGAAGACAGATGGTTTGAAAGAGGAGTGAAAGAAGCCATCTTTGTCAATCTGGAACAACCGTCACTAAACAGAGGAGGTGGTCTGAGACACAACGTGTCAGCCACCTATAATGCAGTTCTAAGTTCACCCCAGACAGCTAAACACCCATGCACACCAGGACTAATGTGACCTCAAATACTCATATGATGGCAGCGTGGATCAATGAATCAATTGTGATCCTAAAGACCCTCAAGGTGTTAGCACCCATCCACACCTTGTGATCCTAACGATTCACATGACGACTGAGAAGGTCAATGACTCATGTGACCTCAACAACTCACAAGTGTAGGTGAGCTCACCAGAGGATGTTTACCTGGGACTCCCCACTAGTCAGTTAAAACTGAGGAAGCCTTTTGGATGAGTGGTGAAACGTCTTCAAGAACTTCAAGCAAGTCCAGTTGCCTTCGCATAGCACTTACGGATAGTTGGTCCAATCATTCACACGCCCTGACCTCCTCCTCATGAGAGGCTTTCAGCTCAGTAACATCCAACTTTACAGGCTTTATCCATAAGGACTTCAGATGTTTCTTGTCAGATGACTGTTAACATAAGTGGTTTTATGTGTTTTAAAATACTGTGCTGTTTTCTTGTGAGGACAGTCTTGGTGGTGGTTGAGTAAAGGATTTTTTTTTTTTCTCTGAGTCACAAAATTTGGGTTATTTTCATTTCTTCAAGTCAGACACAACAGTTATAGGTAAGGAGAAGTGGGCCGTGCTGTCTGTTCCCACCTGCACATTTCTAAACCCACTATGGACTTTGTCTCTTTGATTAAGCTGCCAAGACACTGAAAGCAAAGCTACTGGGTACTGCCTGCGGGGAGAACAGAAGTAATATGATAGGCCTTGGTCTCTGAGGTGTTCAGGCTTCTCTGTGTTATTCTTTTTTTTTTATTCTTCCAAATATATGTCTCAGAAACGAATATAAGTATTTCTGTCTTAGCCTAATTACAATATGACAGCTTTTTGAATCCTAGCTTCTGTTTATGATGGTAAACACAACAGAGATTTGTTTTTTTAAACATCTAGCAGAATTATGTTGGAAATATGTCACCTATTTGCAATACACGGCCATAGGCATAGTTTGATCCAATTATCAGCATAGCAATGTAAACAACTACGTTGGCAGAGAGAAAACAGCACTCACAAAGGCTCTCTCTGTCTATAACACAAACGCTCACACTGAGAAAACTGAGGCAGGCTCAAGCACAAATACACACAGGCAGACACTGTGTAGCAAGGAGAAGTTGCAAAACTATAGTAATCTGTATCTTATTTACTCCTGTTTTAACTCTTAGTGACTTTTGAAACCTGCTTCACTATCTGTGCACGTTGCAGCAGCGCTAAGCAAAATGAATTTTGTATACTTACGCCATACTCAATTACGTTCTCAATTGTCAGACTTTGCTGCAGTCTATGATTTTCTACCATGATAAAATAATTATCTGGGAAAAACAAGAAAATGGCACTGTTGCATACAACAAAACAAACTAAATGAAGCATTCGGGCATCAACTTTGAGTCTGCTTCATTGCTTCTGTTTTGATTTCCTGATTTATAAACCAGAGTTTATTTGCAGAACATTTCAATTAAATGTGAATCAAAGCTGCATCCGAACACTGGAACAATGTGTTACTATGTTGTAGCAGAAGAGGAGATGTGCTCTAATGAGTGCCTAGAGCAATATAGTGACCTACCATTTTCTTTACAATAAGTTGTGAGTTTGTAAGCCAGAAAGAGCTGCACAGTTTTATACTGTAAGGTATAAAACCTTATAGTAGAGGTGACTGTCGTACGAACTAACAAACATCTGTGCAGAGCTGCAGACTGGGATGCCTAATCTCAGAAGGATCAGAGACACTAATGTAGCAACCCTTACAACCCTTACACGTGGTATTTAATTCAAAATGTTTAAATCCGATTTGGATAGATTACACTGACACTTAACTGAGTTTGCTTGGAAATTCGCTGCCATTATCACTATTACATGAAATGAACACATATTGCCAGGTTTCTCGTTTTATTAAGCAGAGAATATAGTTTTTCAACAAGCGTGAGTCTGTTAAAAAGGCTGAACTGTTTCTTCTTTTGAATGTGGAAATGGTCAGAACACCATTTCTCCTACAACTCTAGGATTGGGTGAGGCAATTAGAGTTCTTCAATCTGTCTGTAATATCATTAATGTCAATAATGTTCAGGCATAACCAAGGTACTCACTAGTAGTGACAAGTGTGTTTAATCCAAACTAGCAGTGCTTCTTGCTTCTAGGCAATCAGAAAATGTTTCTCTAACTTGACAGAAGCCATAAAAACAAGGATAGGCAGATGACTACCTTCACAGATGAGCCACTGACTTAACTGTCACTTTGTTTTTTCTCTGCTCCTTTCACATAAATGAGCTGTCAGCTGGTACCACTGCAGGCAGCCAGGGATGAGTATGTATGACAAAGGTATTTGTTGGATTATATTTCTTTGTCTGATTTAAGTATACTGCTTTGCAGCAGTGCTGACTTTGCAAACTAAAGTATATTGGCACTACACGTGCTCTGCATAACCCGCAACCCTTTATCCCCCATTCAACACACCAGTTATTTCCTATTATAGGCATTTTTTACTTCAGAGAACCAAACCGTTTAGGCGGCAGTGGGAATATGAATCACTCCAAAAGAAGAATTGGATTAACAACAGCTAGTGAAATATTAAGGAGTGAAACACCAGCCAAAAAGCAATGCCAACCAACTGTGAGTTATCCAGCACACTGAGACTACAATTTAGACTATTTGAAGAGTATTTGTTTCAGTCGTTTCATGGTATAGCAGTGAACAATTAGATGATGGTTTTTCTAGCAAATGTTACTCTAACATAAGGCAAGGGGAGTTGGAAAAAAGTTTGATGGATGCCAAGAAATATAGAAAAGTTTATTTAATATGGAACCAAAAAGGCATATTTATAAAACAATACACACTTGTTTTATAATTTGTATGCACTTACACAAGCACATATGTTGCAGTGCCACTGAGGGATGCTGCTGAGGAGCACCAGTGAGGAGAGATTCATTAATGAATAAATAAACACTTTGACACTGTTGACTTATTCATGCTGAGCTTTCAGTGGCTGAAATATACTCTGGGTTTTCACATGCCACTGAGAATCTTTGAAAGCCAAATGTGGAAATCAAATAGCTCCATGAAAAATGAATCCCTGTCTCTTTCTCCCTCTCCAAGAATAACACTGAGTGAAGAGTCTGTTCTCTGATTAAGGAACATACACATTACATCCAGCATTCAAAGGGGGCATCATCTTTATTTTTTACTTTCAAAGGGAGATCTTATCATTAAAATTAGGTCTAAACTACCCTCAAATGTATTTCATTAAAATGATAAGTATGTATTCTAATGAGGATATGTGTACGTAGAATACATCAAATGACTTCCTTTTACCTCAAGCATGTTGTGTAGCTCATGCAATGTTCACACAACCAAGTCCTTTTTTGGGACTTAATATGCTCCTGCTACATGCAACAGAAACAGGCACTGTTTATAATATCATGGATTCCACTTTAGTGACTTATATAAAATAAAAACAAGTATATTAGAGTTACCCCAGGGGAGAGCAATCTCATTTTAGTCTCATGTTTTTTTGAGGGAGCCTTAATCACAGCTGCGCGCACAGAGATCCATCAACAAAAACAAGGAGAAATTCTCACGAAAAAAAAAAATGTTTCAGTTGTTCTCTGACTGTCTGACTATAGCTCTAGTGAATCAGATGAAAAAAATACTCCTTATTGGAACAATGAGCTCTTTTTACTAAATAGTCTCAGATGAACCTGTAGCTTGGTGTTCAGTTAGTTAAGTATACGAGGGCAGCGCACTAGTGCCTGTTTCCTAACTGAAGGTCTGTCTCCATTCAACAACATACTCAGAGTTGCCCCAAGTGCCCCCTGAGCCTGAATGCAACTTAACCTTGTGCGTAAGTTTTGTATTTTTTTTCTCTGATGCCAATTGTAGCCATTACTTACCTTTGTTGACTCACAGAAAATTTGAGAAGCCTCGTGGTTCATCATAGAGATGGTCAGACGTGCAACTCAAGGAAAGGGTAAGCAAAGATTACACTTCAACAGCAAAACCAAACGTAAAGAAAATACACAGAATAAACATTAAGAGAACTGAAGAAGGGCATTACCATGAACTCAATCGCCAACATCATTTTCATCATCAACTTCATCATGGGAACAATATTAAAACCATAAAACACCATAACCACCAAAACACCATAGTCAGATTCCAGTGCATTGTAAAATGGCTGCACTGATGAGAGCTCAGAGTCAACTCAGCAGACTTGTGTGGATTTTCTTTTTATTACTGGCTATTTTTTTCACATACAGTACTATTATATGTTCAGTATGATCGACAAACACTTTTGGAGATACGAATGTCAGCCAGTTTGGACTTTAAGCCAACCTTTGACAAGGTGGACGACGTACTCCACTGGGCATGCATGGATTAAACACCAACAGGACAGAGGAGAGAGGAGAACAGTACATACATATATGTGTATATATATATATATATATATATATATATATGAACTGGTAACTGGAGACACCCTTCATTGATTACAGCTTGGCATTCGGCATTCACCACCATCATTCCCCGGGAATGCACCATCGAGCTCTTGCTGACAGGCTGCATCACGGTGTGGTAAGGGAACTGCTCAGCCCAGAGCCGCATATCACTACAGAGATTGGTGGAGGCGGCACGGCACATCACTGGCAACCGACTCCCAGTCACTGAGGATATCTTTCACCAGCAGTGCCTGCGGATGGCACGCAGCATCATCAAGGACCACAGCCACCCATCATGCAGACTGTTCTCCTTGTTACCGTCTGGCAGACGATACAGGAACATGGCTGCACGTACCCCTACCACCAGACTTAAGGACAGTTTTTACCACACATCAGGCTTCTCAAACTATATATCTAAATTTTCAACATTTTTCAACCAGGAGTGCTACATACCCAATGTGCAATACTGTTGCTTACATTTGTCGCTTTTACTTTTATACATAAATCGTCATTTTCATACATATTAACGTTGACCTCTCATTAACCTACGATTAATAAAACTGAAACTGAACTGAAATGAAGTGAACTTAACAGCTACTGCATCACCAGAGGGAATAAGGGAAGATTCAGAGACACAGAGCACGATGATGCTACTCAGCTACACACGCAATCTCAAATGTAAAGAACTCGGAGAAGGACTCTTTCACACAGCAGTTGCTCCTACTAAAAACAAACAGACACAAACAATTGTGAAAAAACATAAACTGGGAGAACTCAACACAAACTAAATTCCCATCTAGAAACATCCTAAAAACGGTTTTCCCCTCTTATCACAACAGGGAGTTTGCTCTAAAGAAAATTAGCGTTAAAAGAAAAAGCTGTGCTTCGAGCAGTTTTATTTGCAATTGCTAGGTCATGTAAGTAGTCACAATTTTGCAACCAGAGGGAATTGATGAACAGGATACAGGTTAGTGTAATTTTTCATTTCATTTATGTCACATGTGGCAGGAACTGAGATCGTATGTCGGAGGTGAATGATCAGTAGAGGATTTTAATGTTTCCGCAACAGAATCTAAAGTTGCCATTATTAATATACAGTAGGTTGAATTTTTTAGATGGTAGCACACGGTTTTGGTTATAATTTTGCTATGAAACTCAAAATTATCAAAAGCTGTGCTCTAGAATAATTTATTGTTTATTTAAGTTCAGAAATAGGGAGCATTTATCTGGTTTAAAGAATAAAGATAGCTGAGTGTATTAAAGCCATAAATCTTCATCTAAAGTGTGCAAATTATTTCACTGAAAGGGGATATAGAGAAATGTGACAGGCCCAGAAATGAATTTTATTGTACACAAACCTTCATACTTAAGCACTCAGAGTTTATATTGTTGAACAGAAAACAAAATGACTTCTCTAAAAAGGATGTGGCGATCCATGGAAGAGATTCTTCAAATATCAGGTACATCATCTGTATCTAGAGCAACACTGGGGCTGAGTTTTGCACAGGGATTGATTTAAAAGCCATAGACAAAATGAGAGCTTAATAAATGGTTTACAGTTCTGAAGGACTTGGGTGAAGGACTTTCTGTATTAGTATACTGTTGGCATCATCTTCAATTAGCGAAAACTGAGTAGAAGGTTACTAATAATCTTGGGGTATCAATATGAGAGTTTGTTCGAAATTGGTCTAGAAAGTACATTATTTAAGACTAATTCAACTGATAAACTGATGGTAAATGCAAAATCAAAGACACAAACAGAAAATGTTTACCACAATTGCTCTCCCCATGAAAAAGTTCTGTAGAGCGGATGAAATTGAAAAAAACCTTTGCTAACAATTAGCTCTCAAATTTACCATCAGCAAGAAATCAAACTACAGCATGAGTCCCAAACCTGCCACATACAACAGTCAACAGCCATTTTGTTAACCTTGTGGGTCCTCCATAACGCTAGTCCAGCAGTAAGCGTATTCTGATGATCAGAGGAGCTCGTTCCCACTGATGTGAATGTTAAAGAAAGCCTTGCATAGCTTCCGCATGCATTTGGGACTGTAGGAGTTTAAGTTGGCTGGGGAACGATAATTAATTGGAGAGCAAACAGGAGCAGCCCAATGCTGGGCCCGTCATCCTGCTCCATTAGAGGGAGAGAGCATCACTGGCCTAATGTGCCCAGAACCAGCTGTAGAAGAAGAAAGAACTGTCTGGAGTCCAAGTGGACACACTAATGAGCTGCTCTTAAAGATACAGCTCCGCTACTGGCTAATAGGCTGAGGCTCGAGGGAATAATACTCACATGTAAACAGGCACACACATATGAGCACATACACACAAAATGCTCAACTTGTTATCTTAAACTAAGGCTGTCTCCTCAGCTAATGAGAGGAGAAGAGGGAACAGGATGTGAGGAGCGAGGAGTTTAATTGTGTGAAAGGAGTGAAAATACTTTGAGAAACAAAAGGCAGGGAAAGTTAAAGGAGGGTAGTGGCTGCTGGATTGGAACAGAATACACTTCCTCCCACCCCATCAGTCTCCCAAAAAATATCACAGCGTGACGGCGCAGCAGACTACATGACTCTGTGATACACAGCATATTTGTCTCACCCTCCCCTGAGACTGACTTACATTATTCCTCTGTGAGCTGCTAATGATGATCATGGGAGGATGAGGCTCTTCAAAAATCAAGGACACTCACAGAGAAGCACACACAAACAAACACACCCTCAAACAAGCACTGACATATACGTACACCCGCCCATGCATTCAAGGGCAAAGTGATCCATTGCAAATGACATTGCTTTATAAGCCAACACCTCCACGGTCTCAACAATCCCTTTAAGATGCTCCCTCGGTGGAAAGCCAATATTTTCTAGAGTAACAGCAGGGTCCATTTGCCATTTTTGCTCCTCTCCAACAAAGTTCTCTGCATCACTTCAAAACTAATACCATACGTGTCCAAGGCATATTTGTCCATCTATTATGCTAGTTATATCCGTTCCAAATGCATATTTTAGGCAGTATGAAGATTGTAATCCATGCATAGTAGGGGTGAGTGATGTGATGATACTGTACATATATTGTGAAATTATAAGTTTGTTTACCATCAGAGATTTTGTCATATCTTTTATAACAGCTATTGCTTTAATATGTCTGAATGTATTAGGCAGTTGCGAGAAGTGTTGCAAATCAATGAACAGGAGTGTTTTATGGCAATATTAGATAATTATATGATTTTTGCATAAATGTGATGTATTACTTTGATTCATTAGGTATTAAATTTACAGGATTACCAAAAAGAAATCTGGTCATTTGATCAATTAACTATTAACTATAGATTTTTTATGTACTTCCTTAATCACAATATGTATTAATATTGTGATATGAAATGACATACTTTGTGTATTAGCCACCCATAATGTGAGGTTGAGTTCTTTAATTTATTTTAATTAGCCGCCAACAAAAACAATATGGTAATATTAGAATCCTGCATTATATAAAGACAAAGCTTAAGTTACAAGCACCCGTATGTGTCAAAACAGGTCATAATCAGTGAAAATAAATCAGCTTCAGAGAAACACCAAAGGAGACATTACACAGGTGATTCACTCATGCATTTGCTATTGACTTATTTAATTATGATGAACAAAGCATTGATCATGCAACCCAACAATCTGCTGCACTGTTGATATAACCAGGTGTCTTACCATAAACCAGGTGTTTGCTCTTTGCCTTCCTCTCTGCAGAAGCACACACCACTAATTCGGTCATAACTGCCATATGATAAAATAAAAATAAATAAATAAAAACAACCTGCCTTATCTTGGTATTAAATTAGTTAATTCCTTGGGCCACACAACTTGGAAACAAGCCTGGCAAGGGTGTGCTTGTTAAGCTAGCTGGTGTCACAGGTCAGTTCATTGCTTCATTAGGAGCCGATGTAACAAGCAGGGCTAACGTTAGCTAGCATCACAGCCTCACTGTTTTATCTGTTCAGTAGTTCTCCTGTGCTTCCCACATTGTCCTGTTATTGTTGTTCTGTGGTTGTCTGTTACAACTAATGTGCCAGTTCTGTAGCCTGTTTCCTCCACCTTGGGATTGGTTCCTATGTCTGTGGTTTCTAAAACCATCTCAAACAATGTCCCACAAAAGGGGACGAGGTCTATGTCATTACATTGTATATGGGCAACAGGACCTACCTGTGGCAATGAGAGATAATGTGGAGCTCATATAATCAGGAAAATATTTTTGACATGTCACAGTAAGAAAACAACAGGCATGAAATACTATCCTCCTTAGGCAGCTGTACAAAGGGCAATGAGATACAAAATGAAATTTATCCTCAACAACAAGATCACATAATAAACACATTCACACTGCTATTTAGGGAATATTTTTATATCTGCCTTGCTCAGTTGCCAGTAGTAAGGTATTAATTCTTAACTGAGCACGCAAGGACTCTTGTCTTCTCTTTAAATTACATTTAATATAAATAACTTCAGCTGGTTAGCATTCACCCTCTACTGAATGCCACTTTGATTAGGATGGATTGAGGCTTCCAGACATTGCTACAGCAAGCTGGTGCTGCTCGTTGGGTGAATGAATGTGTTTTCTACTGATTTTGACATTTTCCTTTGGGTGGTAAAAAAGTATAGGAGATTTATCCTAGAAGCCAAAACACCGTTCTCACAAAATAACATCTACCACTTGAAAATGCAAATTTTAAGTGCTTCACATGAAAAAACGTCCGTTATAGAAAGTCCCCACACTTCTCAGTCATTTCACAGGACTTCTATGCTACTTAAATGTCCACTCATTTCTAACTAATGTTGTGACAGGCTGCCCTCTGTCTTGTCAAAGTGATTTATTCGTAGATGACTAGATTTGTACCTCAGGACGGTTCAGTGACCTCGGATTAATGTAATCATAGTTAGTGCAACATCTGCCTCAGGGGAAATTCCACATGAGTACTAGCTAATTCAAGGATTGAAACACACAGTAATAAAGGTCAAGTGACATCACCATCTTGCCGTGAGAGCAACACAGAGCAGAGCCCTGAGGTAAATAGTGATGGTCCCGTTGCTGGCCCAGACAGATGGCTCCAGTCAGAGGGGTTTAGATCAATTGAGGCAGTTGGAGGCTGACAGACTGAGACAGGCCAATGAGTCCGCCTGTTGGTTTCTTACCAAAACTGTTGTGTTTCTTGTGTTGTCTTGGATATGGACAAACAAGAACACTGGGAATTTAGTTTTTAAGCCAAGGTAATCCATAAAACAATATGATTGCAGTGCCAGACATACACTGTAACAACTTTTTACAAAACTTCCTTGGCATAAATAACAGTTAGAGGTTGTTTTGCTTTTGAAATTTAAACTGATGAATGATATAACAAATGAAGCTAGAGTCTTGTTTCAACAAAAGTGTGGGCGTCTTTGTGTGTGTGGTTCGGATTCAAGCTTAAATTATTTTATTATCACTTTCAGAACTAATAATCATGAGTTCAGTTGACAAAATGTCAGATCGATTGTTTACTTAACTCATTGATTTAAGTTATTTAGAAACATTCTTATCTTAATTTCATATAGCATCCAGAAATCCTTCCTTTTCCTAAGAGGCCGTTATGTCTCTCCTAGGTGTCAGATGGTCTCAGGTCAAAAGTTAAACAATGCAAACTGTGCTGAAGACAAGTCTGGTACTTCACACACTTCCTGCAACCCTCTTGTGCAAGGCAATTCAGTTATAGCGATTGTACTGAGGAACAATGTTTCTGGGCTGATGGTGACTAATAGGAGTCTGTTGCTACTACTCCCTCTCTTAGTTCTGTGTGTTGATTATTTGGGGTTATTTTTGCCTTTAAGCCTTCAAAAAATCCTTTATTATAGATTAGATGACCATTGATCAGATCATTAGTTACAATAGATGTTCACTTTAGAAAATTGCTGTCTTTTGAGATAAAGCAGCTTGTGCAGTGCAAAAAGCATGCACAAGCATGCACAATGATTAAGCCAGTGGTTCTCAAACTGGGGGATGGGCCCCCCTCGAGGGACACAGTTGAATATATTTCTTAATAAATCTCCAAAGCCTTTTCTTGAAATGTATTTAAACATGAAATAGCACATTAATGGCAGATTACTGCCACCAAAAGTATATGTGACTTACTACCCCATGTTGTCAATTAAAATTGCATCACATCATTCCAGTGCTTGTGACATGCAAGGACCGGCCCATCAAACATCAAAACATGCGTTACAGCGCCACCATTGTTAAAAAAATCCATATTTTATGAAATCAAACTTTGTGTTCTTGTGATTATAATTCAATTATCTTGTTACCTTTATGTAATGAAATCTTGACTTCATTGGTAACTAATTGTGGTTGCAAACTATGTATCAAATGCTGGTTAATGTTAAATCTAATGTGATCCGCCATTTCCACTTTATCCTGTCTACAGTACGGCTCCACTATCAGGTCTTCTACACTTGCCTTTCATGAAAGTAACAACAACTAGGCTGAAGTTGTGACCTTGAAAAACCATTCATTTTTCATCAAGAGATAACAGGATAATTAAGTGAGGATCTTGAGATTAGGGGAGTAAAAAAGCATGTGGAACAAAGGCAGTGCACAGAACTGCTGAGGTTAAAGATATTAGCCTGACACAGACTTGACTGTCTGCTTACTGCGTGTTTACTAATTAGCTTTTCACATTGCAAACAAGTGTCTTGAAAAACAGAACTTGATCATCAAAATTTTCCACTTCACCAAAGATTTTTTTTTTTTTTTTTTTTAATACCAAATTTAAGTCTTGGTCTTGAGAAAACCAATCTATTATTTCCTCACAATAAGATCCCTAAATTGTGATACTGGGAAAACAAAGTTTCACATTATTTCTTGAGTAACAACATAGTATTTTGATGTAGTAATAAAAGGGTTAAAAATGCTGAGCAATCACGGCTGCTCTAAGATCAAAACGAGGTAATGTAAATATCAAAAATGCCGATAAATATTTTAAAGGAAGGTAATTCATGTCCCCAACCTGTCTTTTTTATCACATACAGTAATCTGAGTGGCTCAGTCATTTTAGGGAGCAACACCCTGTGTAGTCTCTCAAACTGTGCTGTTGCACAAGCTTCCGTAAGTATTTGTCAGACTCCTGCAGCCGATTAATCCTCTGAAAGGAGGTTTCGCCGGCATTTGTCAGACTACAGTGTGCTCTTGCAGCTCCGCAAGAGTGCCAGTTGTAAACAGTAATAAACAGAGCTCCTGTTGTTCTCACAAACGGGGGTGTAAGATTGTTTTGTGTATAGGTTCAAAAAGACCCTCAAATTGATCTGGGACCCATGCAGGGTCCCAGGAGCCCAAAGTTCTGTACTAGCATGCCTGCTTTGTGTCTCTCTGTCTAATGTGCTGCTGCTCTCTGACTGGTTGGAGTCCCAGAAGCTATTTTTAGACTCATTCCCATGATAACAACAGCCAAGGCATATCTTTGATATGCCTGGCCAAAGATCTATAGGAAGACATATCTTGTATTGTCAGTTAAAGTGGACAACATGGATAGACTCTTTCTTTTGCCCTCAGTCATACGCTTTTATCGTTCCAGTGCAGCACATTTGGTTTAACCTAAAACAGAAACACCCATACAAACACGACTGCCTGTTTGTTCTTTCTGACTTGCTGGGATTTGGTGGATGACTGTGACAGCTTGGACAAACCCGGTGGGAAACACCCTGCCTCAGCGCAGCACAAATTAGGTTTTTTTTTGCTCCCTTTGTGTCCTCACCATAAACAATACAGGCCTGGGGAGCCTGGTGAAAATACCCTGTGAGATTACAGGTGTGGACCATACACAACTGAAATCCCACAGATGCATGTTATAAGGAAGGCCAATAAAATTTACAGCTTTCCAGGTTGTTCTCTCTGTTGTTGAATTAATCTGCTCAAATAACATACAGTATGTCCAAATAGCAGGCTACATGTCGTGGTCAAATGTTACATGTTTTGTTAGGCTTTTAATGCATGTTGTTGTTATTGTAAATTATGTCTGGGAACCATATTCCAGTCACCACATTAAAGACTAATGAGCTAATTTGACTTTAGCTGAACACAACAGATTTGAGCCAAAGTAATTTGAACTGAATTTAATTGACTCAATTAAATTGAACACAGCTGCAATGGGGAAACAAAGGAGACAGCACTATTGTCAGACTGTTAACTAGAGAGACATGATCATGATCAGTGAATGAAGAAAAATGACATATAGCAAAATATAATGTGCTTGCTAGTCAGACATTCATTTATATTATATAACACTCATTCATGCCTGAAAACCTCAATATTTTGTCATTTTGAAGACTTGGTTATTAAGTTGGTTTCTTTTTTGCATTTAGGACATGAACCAATTTTGTATGCATATAAAAGTGTCTTTGATCCAAGAGAGAAATAAAGTAATCAATTAATCTAAATAAAATTGAATATGCTACTTTTGCAGTGAAAAAGGCAAATTCAGAATAATTGATAATGAACTGTCCAGTTACCACAGGTATTAATAACTTCTGATGGCAGTTCCCATCACACATTTAGCCACATAAAAGACCTGGAGTATGAGCGCTCCAGCTCGCCATTTAACAACCTAAGTGCAAAATTTCCCTCGGGGATGAGAGGAAAATGAAAGGGCTGTTTGAAGCACAGTATTACATTATATGAAAAGACATGAAAATCAACAAGTCACAAATGTTTTCCTTTACATCTAAAGTGGAAAGAAAGATGACTGTGTTATTTTTCTTTTATTTTATCTTTTTATGAGTTTGTATATTTTCATTGCGGCTGCTTTGTCTTCACATAATCAAAGCAGTCACTCAATATGTCATTAGGTAGTGCAGCTGGGTGTCATGTCAGTTCAGCCCAGTCAGTCAACGTGTATGTTAACTGTTTTATTTCCCTTTCTGTTTCCATGGCTCAGCCACTCATGAAATCCAACAGATGCACTAGGAGGCCACCGCCAGGCTGTGTAACACCTGAGCCCTGGAAATGATGAGGAGGATGAGGAAGATCGACATGTGTTTACATAAATCTGCTGTGCAAATCTGACCGATGTAGGAGATGATGGAGCTATTATCTTGCAGTGAGGCGTCTGTGTGTGCAGTATGTACTGTATATATGGGCTAATACAGCCTTGTAAACCCCAGGGATCAACAGAGATCGAAGGGTTAATTGTCTGTTAAGCATCCGTGCTGTAGAGATCAAAGACTTTCAAGTCTTACGATCACAATCAGCACCTTCTCCAAGCAAGCTGCTGCTAGATCCTCTCTGGCAAGGTCACTCCTGACAGAACTTTGGATTTGTTAGGATTTATTGTGTGTATCTGTGTGTACCTATGTGTCTCAGATCAGTGTTAGTGTGTTTGAAACTAAACAGATTCTGTGATCTCTTGAGCATAAAGGCAGTCCTGTCACAGTGGAGACAAAGTTCTTTTTACAGTTGTTATGGTAAAGTCCTGTTCAGTGTAAATATTTTGTCCTTGTGGAGTATGAATGAAATACTGATAGGATAACCCGCTAGATACAGGGGAAGAAATATAGAAAATAAGCAGGAAACAAATTTGTATTTATCGTGGACCTAGGAATAAATTACACTGAAAGTACTTTTTAAATGACGTGTATATATTATAATAATAATAATTAAGGGATACACACACCAAGCTTAGTCTCTACAGTGCAATGGAAAAGTTTGGGCGCCCCTGGTCACAATTTCTGTTACTCTGAATAATTAAGAGAGTAGAAGATGAACTGATCTCCAAAAGGCATAAAGTTAAAGATGAAACATTCTTTTCAATAATGTTCAACAAGATTAGTGGATTATTTCTGTTTTGTACAATTTTAGAGTTAAAAAAAAAGAAAGGCGCACCATACAAAGGTTTGGGCACCCAAAGAGATTTGAGCTCTCATATAACTTTTACCAAGGTCTCAGACCTTAATTGGCTTCTTAGGGCTATGGCTTGTTCACAGTCATCATTCGGAAAGTCCAAGTGATACAAATTTCAAAGCTTTATAAATACTCTGACTCCTCAGATCTTGTCCAAACAATCAGCAGCCATGGGCTCCTCTAAGCAGCTGCCTAGCACTCTGAAAATTAAAATAACTGATGCCCACAAAGCAGGAGAAGGCTATAAGAAGATAGCAAAGCTTTTTCAGGTAGCCGTTTCCTCGGTTCATAATGTCATTAAGAAATAATAGTTAACAGTTGAGTTCTGGAATTTCAAGAAAACTTGGCCATAGATTTGCTAGAAAGGCAAATCAAAACCCCCATTTGACTGCAAAAGACAGCCGGGAAGATTCAGCAGACTCTGGGGTGGTTGTTCACTATTTCACTGTGCAGTGACGCCTACACAAATATGCCCTTCATGGAAGAGTCATCAAAAAAATACCTATCCTGCGTCCTTACCATGAAATTCAGTGTCAGAAGTTTGCAAAGGAAAATCTAAACAAGCCTGATGCATTTGAAAGGGGAAGAATTGATTCAATGAAATACCAGCAAATTCTGGGTGAAAACATCACACCGTCTGTAAAAAAGCTGCAGATGAAAAGAGGACGGCTTCTACAACAGGATAATGATCCTAAACACACCTCAAAATCCACAATGGACTATCTCAAGAGGCGCAAGCTGAACATTTTGCTATGGCCCTCACAGTTCGCCGACCTAAACATTGTTGAAAATCTGTCGATAGACCTCAAAAGAGCAGTTCATTCAAGACGGCCCAAGAATCTCACAGAACTAGAAGACTTTTTCAGGGAAGAATGGGCAAAAATCCCCCAAACAAGAACTGAAAGACACTAGCGGCAAAAAAAGCATTTAAGAGCTTTGATACTAACCAAAGGGGGTGTTACTAAGTACTGAACTATCCAGGGGGCCCGAACCTTTGTTTCGGGCACTTTTCCTTTTTTTAAATTTTGAAACTATAAAAGATGGAATTAAAAAAGTAATCTTGTTTAAAATATTAAAGGGATTTCTCATCTTTAACTTTATGCCTTTAGAAATCAGGTAATCTTTTATTCACTTGTCATTATTAGAGCTGAATAGCTTGCCACACCTTTTTTATACTGTGTGTTGTCCAATTAACCTCAAAGTTTATGAGTGACAGTAGGCTATATTGTACGTATTGGCCTCTTTAATTGCTTTTGATCTGATGATATGAGAGCTATGTGAGTATGTGCCACATGAGCTCTTCAAGGTTTTTCTCTAACATCAATTTTTGATCATCAGATGGATCTTACTATGGCCGAAAAAATACATTGCTGTTCTATTATTTTATTATAATTTCAAAAACATATACATAAAATATTTTATATATCTGGTTGCAGAAGTGCGACCTTCTCCCAGGCTAAGTTTAGTGTATTGTACCCCACCTACGATAATAATTTACACTATAACGACATTTCCCCAAGTAATTTTTTGTAAGTATATCATAATTATAAAATTATACTGTAATTAATTTCATTGCAATATCAATACTGTTACCCTATGTTCCCCATTCTCCTGCCTTATTACCTAGTAAAAATATTACAGTACAATTTGATTATTAAAAAGGTTTCAGTGGAATTTATTTTGATGTCCTTCTTAAACACCAAGTTGTTATCACCTTATTCCCTAAGCTCTTGTATTCTACCCTTATTAGTAAGATTCCATATATATACTAAACATTACACTGTTATAAACGGACCGTAATCTAAAGCAATACAGAATATTTTTGTATTCTTCTCCTACATCTCTCTTACTCTTCTTGCCTGATTCAGCAAACCCTCCTAACTGCTCAGACTTTTAATTTGATGAATACCACCTAAACGTGTGCAGGTGTGAGTTTTTCAGAATTGAATATTACTATAATCAGCACCCACAAATTGCTATATAAGACTGCCTGTTCTGCACCATTTGTGAGCAAGTTTCATTTACAAAAATAAAGAAAAACTCAGAGCAAAAAAGAGGAACTTCACAGTATGGACCTCAACCTGGCAGTGTCAGTAGTTTTATTAGTTGACCTGAAAAAATGAGAAAAATATTACTGCAGCTGTCAACACCTTGTAAACACAGGGCCGTACTGTGACAGAAATAAAGAAGGAATGATCTGACATGAAGTGAAAAAAAGGAACAAAAAATTTAATGTATACTAAACTGTAATGGAATGTATTCACACTGTTCAGCGACCTGCAGAAAGACCCAGAGTCAGTGGTTGGAGTGTGAGAACAAATACTTAACTAAGGTTATCAAGAAAAAATACTCCTGACAATAAAGTTTTACTTAATTTTTTTACTTTTGAATGTGGCATGTTGTTCGAAGAAGCCAACTCCAATTGACCAAATGTCTGAGTTTTACATCATCTTTGACCTGTGTCTATCTGGGCCTTACACCCCAAAGAATAACCTTTATTTTAGTTTGTCAACCCTACTGCCAATATTACACAATATTTACCTCAGTGCAAACACACATTTAGACAACTTTCAAGTCCACAACAAGACTTTACAGTGCTCAGTACTCTAATGTTTGTATATACTGTATGTCCAGACAGACCACCCCAAATTCAAAGGCATTTCCTTACAAGATATGAATAGTCATGTACCGTGCTTCACCATCCTCTGATTGTGTGATTATCACTGATGGGCTGCAACGCAGTACCAGTCCTTGCAGTACAGTGTGAAGTCATTTGACATGCCTCAATTCAGAATAAAGGCAGTTACTGATAGTAATTACAGAAAACACAGGTTTGTCCACAACAAGCGGCCGGCATGCAGTTGTGGTATGACCGCAACCCACCCCGGAGTTGTTGACCCCTAAAAGTTTGAGAAACTCTGCTCTAACTAAGCTATCTGCCCTGTTCCACTGTTACAGAGTCCTTCACTAGCATTATCTTTAATGGGAGTTCATCCCCGTTGCTAATGAATGGACACGGTCAGTGAAAAGTGTGTGAAGATGTGTGTGTGTTAGTACCTCGACATCTCAGCTGTGATTCCCCGAGAGAAAGCCCTCAGAACCCAAGACAGCAAAGTAGTCTTTGGGTTTTCAGGAAGCTGCTGTCTCTCTCCATATCTCACACTGGCCAGCAGTATTTAGGTCTAGAATCACAGGAGTGTTTGAGGCCATCTTCTACATCTTGTTCCAGATGTGTTTGGACACATCTATCAGAGTGCCAGAGAGAAGCTACGGGTCATCCTGCGGGGGATGACAACCTTATAGTTGTGCAGCAATGAGATTTCTTCAGCTCTCATCTCATCCTCTGCAGCTCTCTCTCTCTGTTCCTTCATCATCTGACTCTTCTGCCCCCCCCCCTCAAGGGAGCAATCCTCTGCCTCTAGTGAAGAAGTGGTGAAGCTTCTTAAACTTCTCTTTAATCTGTCTTTGTGTTGGGCCCGGACCATGTGTGTTCTGGTGATTGATCAAACTTCACTTTATCTTTCTTAACAAGCCCCAGTTTTTCCTATAAGGGCTTAGAGAATCCGGAGCTCCTCTTTTTGTTCTTTTGCAGCGTCATCTATTGGTCTGAGTCTGTTTTTGCATGAGACGCACTGGCTGCTGATGGTCCAGACAGAGGAGTTTTTCAGAATACCGGCTGCAGAGATCATGAAAGCCTCATGCAAATTCTTTAATGCCAGGGCTGTACTTCCTTTGTAAATTTTCTCTTTCAAAGTAGACACACATGTTTTTTTCTGCCTCCACTATCTCTTTCAACAATCTTTACAGATGCTGTGGCTACATGATAGGAGGACAGGATTCTCAAAGATTTCACAGCAGACATGACTCAGAGATTCTTCTCTGACAGGGAAGCCAGTTTCTCTCCAAGTAAAGCTGAAAACATAGCAACGCAAAAAATCCAGTCAGTAATGGTTCCCTCCTTTTGTAATTTCACGGAAATTTTCTTTCACTTTGAGTCATGTTTTTTTTTTACTCACATTCAGTGTGTAGTAGGTGAGCAGGTTCAAGTAGCAGTATTGTAGTTTGTCAGTTTTCTTTCCTGTGGCTTTCCACACCCAGAGGAAGCTGTAAGTTTGGTGTGAAAGGGAATCTTACTGTCTTCTGTTCCCCATCAGTTAATCTGTAGCTTAGCTTCAACCGTATAGTTAGCTTGCTAACTATGCAGGGGACTTCTGAGGCTGGACACAACTAAACCTTTTTAAATCTGGCACAGGGAACTTCGACAGACGCTCACCCAGCATGGATGTCAATGTTGATATGCCTGCTTTCCTCACTGGTGACGTAAGCCAGTTTTCCCCTCTGGGTAAGAGAGATGGAGGTTGACATTAAAAATGACTATGTTGCTGTTAAACAGAGACCTAAAGTGCTGTTTGGATGGGTACAGTTCATGGAACATTTCAGGGCCAGCTTTTCTGCTTGTGTGCATGCTCTTGGTGAGAGCTCAGAAATATATGACATGAGGCAGCTGGTCAAGGAGTAGAGGTCCTGGACTACAGAGATGTTGCACAGAGGGAGGAAAGATTTTGGCATCCTAGCCAACCTGGATCTGGTCTTAAGGCCAACTATCTTGAATAGGGTGCCAATGATTTAAGGGAGACTTTGACTGTCTTGGTGCAGTGCAAGAATGCCAGGGAGGCTCTGCAGAGGGGCTGTCTAAGAATATACAGTATTCAGGTAAGCATCTGGCTGTGCAGTCTGTGTCAGTTACGACTGGACTTCAGAGAACTGTTGATAAATTAACAGAGGAGATGTACTTTATGAAGATGGCGATGAAGGACAGTATTATGAGAACCAAATCTTGAGGGCACCAATCTTGAAAAGAGGGAGCAGGAGTTCTACTCACTGTGGGGAGGATCCTGTAGCTGAACCTGCAGTTACATGAGATTACAATTGGGGGGATCCCATAATGGACAAAACTCCTGATCGTTGGACATTTCCATCTGAGGTGGGCTACCAGTCACACGGCTGCCATCAAGAGCTGGGCTATTTCCAAGCTCTAAATCCGCTGGATTCAAGAGCCTGAGTCTCAGGTGGCAGGTCCAATGAGAGGATTAGGCTAGAAGACGCATTGTCCGTTTCCTGTCACAGCAGTAGGACACAACCAACAGGGAGCCTCTCAGTAGTGAGTGTTGAGGCCCAAACCCCAGCCTCTCTCTCTAAGAGTACTGTACTTTATTAGATGGTGTTGATGATGTGAAGAGGATGAAGGAGACTCTACGGACACCGTCTTGATTGCCTATAAAGGTTTATTACAAAGAAGTACAGCGTCAAGTCAAGCATCTGCAGGTCTGCTTGTGAGAGGGTGGGAAGCCGATGAACCACTCAGGTCTCCGACTCTTAAATAGGGCAGTTTTTTTCCTAAAAACTGTCACTAACATATGGCTTTAGCATTACCTCCCTTTTCAGACTGCAAGACACCTCCCAAGGACCTTTGACCTAGGACCATTCATCCATGCCTCTATTTCAACACATAAATTCAGTTCTACCTATGTGACCATACACCTCAGTACCTTACAGCATAACATGTTGGAGAACACTACTAGATGGTAGTGTGATAACACATCCCACATCATGAGCCCTATTTCAATCGTGCAAGTGCAACAACAAGTGGTAGGTCTTGTGTCATTGATGGTGTGGGTGTCTCCAGCTGCACCTATTTTTTTTGTGCAGCAGCACAATATGCAAAAAGGGGTGGGTGTAGTGGAATACAGATCAGAGGGTGCTGTGATTAATAAATTCTCTCTTAGCCAGTCACATCACTGGTATCATTGCTCTGAAACAGCAGAGCCAAACACAGTGAAGCATGACAACAGTAGCTCAGCAAATGGGTAGATGCTCTACCAGGAAGTCATATTGTTGTCATGGTGTCACAATGTGAAAACAAAGCCCCACATACAGTATCTGCTTCAGTCATAATTCCACTGTGTCTCATGTTGAAAATTTTTACATCACGTTGTAGTGGATATGATACGAGACACAGTAGCATTACTGTAGTAGAATTATTATTCATAACCCACTACTCTGATGTGTGTAGAGGTGAGTGCGGTTATTTTTTTAAGAAGCCTGCTGACATTTGCACTCAATTTAATCAAGGTAAACAAAGTGGATGTCCATGCGTAATGGCAGTGCACTCTGGCGCAACACTTTCTTAAGTCAGAGGCACCAGACTTCTTTAATGAACTGAATGAGAAGCTTTTCATACAGTCTAAAGCAGCTGTGGACAAAGATACTGTAAGAATCACCTATTTTAATTTATAGAACAATGCAGGCTGATTTACCATTGTTGCTGCTTTAACCATGTTAAACATAGAGTGTTTGACTTATAAACACAAAAATGACGAAACATGGTTCTGGGACATCTATCCTCAGCACAAAGTCTGAGACAAAGCTTCCAACAAAATACCAAAAACACTCAAGTAAAACCCAGCCGGGCTAACAAAGTTTCAAGGTAGGAAAAAGCCAAAATGTCAGAGTGCTGCTTGCGTGGGCATTTTCGCTGCCATGAAAATAAGGCCCCAAATGAAGGAGGGGTGTTAGAGGGCACTGAGTTCTACATACAAGTGGACTCATGGGCTTCTGTGTCATTGTTTAGACTTCAAGATATAATTGCTGATTATATACCAGCTTTTTCTTATGACTTATTAGAAAGTGGGAAACCCTTGTGTATTTATTGACGCAGTATAGCAAGACCAACACAGAAGGGATTTTTTGAATTTGGCATCCCAAAAGTCCTTCTACCTTGTATGATCCTACCTAGTGTTATTGAATTTTCCAGTTTCTATTCCACTTGGAATAGCAATTGCAGGAAAATGAACATTAAAGCCAGACTTCTGTGACTGCTGTAGCGCATCTGTATGTGTCAGAGAAGGTGACATGTGTGTGTGAATGTAGGGACCAGTGCATTTGTAAACCAGAGGTCTGCCAGGAGTGCAGGAGTGAGAGGGAATTACCATCTGTTAGTTCTCTGCCAACATCCTACGCAGTACTAACCATCTTCCTCATGCATAATTACCCCCACACACACTCCATGAGGCTGATTCTTCTACATGAGATTGCTTCAGTCACTGCCTCAGTTCACTCTTAAAGCCTGATTTAGCAGCAGATTACAGAGTTACATTAACACAGCCCAGTGTCAGGCCTTTCTTTCAAAAGCAGACCCCAGGTCGGTACAGAACTGTTTCCCTGAAGGATCAGGTTCTGGATTCAGTAGGGTTACGATAAGCTCTGAGCTCTGTGGGATGAATTACAAAGGGCACATTGTGAATGAATTTTAAACTGCTGTTAATCAGTTCCTTCACATCCATGACTTCCTTTCATGTTTTGAGTCCTTTCCATAATTTGAATTTGCTATAGCAAGTTCAAAATTCATTCTTTTGGGATGTGACTGGTCATGCACTTCTATATGAGAGATATAAGTATGCATACAACACAGTAGATTAGAAGGAGAGCATAGACAGAGAGTTGGTTTGGTGTGTTGTGGTGCACTATAGCAGAGTAAAAGTCTCTTTAGACAGTCCTCGCATTCCAGTCACATAATGCTGCAAGCATGGCTGTCTGCAGGCCCGAACATCCTGCCAGCAGAAAGGCTTTCCACTGCTCACAATAAGTATGTCTGTCTGTCTAGACATTTTCAGTTTGCCGAAATGCTGGAAGATTGTTGATAGCCTTTTCTGTCAGTTTGACAGAGGTAACCTTTGTTTTTTTTCCTGCTGTTTCTACATGAATCCTGGTTTTCAAGCTGGACAGAGATCTCGCTTAATTCAAAGCCAGACACAGGGAGGGATGAAGGCATTCTGCCCAAGACAAAGGTATAACTAAAGAGGATACAAGGATAAGGAAAGACTTATCTAAGAAAGAAAAAAGAAAGAGAGAAAAGATGAAGAGGTTGTTTAGTATTCTCCACCTGTGCTTTGTAAATGTTCCTGCTTTGTTATCAGATGGGAAAATGTCTTAGTGTCTGCATTTCTCTCTTTTCCTCTTTCAATTTCAAAAGCCTTTCTTCCTATCTCCAGATTTTCATTCTTGTCCATATTATCCCTTTCTGCCTCTGTCTTTAATTCTTGAGGCCGTCAAAGCAAAACAGACAGCATGCTCAGAGAACAAAACAAAGCACACTGTCAAGTGAAGATGAGCCTCAACATTTCACCTCGTGTCTTTCTCATTTTCTTTCCCTTCCCCTCCTGTTTCTCTCTCTTTTATAAAATGGCCCACCTGCCTTTTAGTTCTTTTTGGAGGGATGTATCATTGCAGGGGTCTTCATAATTATTCTCCTCTCCTCTCCTCTCCTGAGGATCCTCTGCAGTGACGAGGTGTGATATATCATTCCCTTGGGCATTCAGGGAGGCAGGCACCCTGTTAAATCTGTAGGTTCTCAGGGCTGTTGATATACTGTTAGCCAGAGGGGATCCTCTGCTGTTATTTAGGTGTTCCTCTCTTCTGTGTATGTTTGGCCGCATGTGCATGTGTATGTGTGTAGATAGCAGACCATAAAGTTCTCAGTCAGTAATTTCAAACATGCTCATTAGCATAAAAAGGACTTACAGGAATGTATTTGCACACTGTAAACATGCAAGACATGCAAAGCACAAATAGGAAACATGCCTACTCTGCCTGTCTGTATATCTGTCTGTCTCTGTTTCTCCCACTTGTGTATCACATACACAGACACACACACACAAACATACTCACACCCACGCATGCACACACATAGAGAGACAGTCAGAGAGAGAGAGAGAGAGAGAGAGAGAGAAATAAATCTTAGTATGGATGACTCATTAACTCAGCTACTGCCATGCATCCCTGATTGACTGATACCGATAGATGGAGCAGGAGGGAACCGTTCCTTCCCTCCCTTGAATTTCTTCCTTCCCCGCTTCCACACACAGAAATACACACACAGACACACACACACACACTCACCTCTCTCCCTCTCCCTCTCACTCTCTCTCCCTGCCTCTTCCTTTCTCACACTGCCTCAGCATCTCTGAGCCACCAGCAGCATTTATAGTGAGGGAGGAGACTGAGTTTCCACACACAGCGCAGAGTGGAGCCAGCACTGACGAGCAAGCGCACAAAAACGCACACACTCATACGCATTCACAGGGAGAAAACAGGAGGTGGACAGAGGTTCCAGCTGCAGCATGTCCACTGGCTGCAGTCAGACATGTAGGAGGAGGAGGTGCTCTGCTCGCCATTCCATGTCCGCTTCAGTTTTCTAAGCACCTCCCATCCCCCCCGAACGCTCGCTCCCCAGCTCTGCAGTTGCTGAGGGGCTGGCTGGAATGACCCAGGAGAGTGGGAGACACAAGGAGATGTGTTAGACAGGGCTGCCGGCAGGGAGGACTCTCTGATCCTTGATCCGTCTTTTTCTCCAGACTCACAGATACAAGGCAGACCTCTTATCTGCCCCACAGATGCATGCCCATATAGGAGGGCATGGCTGTGTAGACCGAGGGTCTTCATCAAGCACAGCCACAGTGAGAAGGACCACCACAGAGACAGGCAGGTAAGAGGCAGCACAGCTGGGATGCTCTGCTGGATTTCCATCTAAATTGATCTGCGCCGATGTGAAGAAATCAGCCTTGTGTCGTCTGAGATACAGATCACTTCGCTCCTTTTATGCTCATCTGTATTCATCTGTTGGTGTGATTATTTACTGAAGGTTTTGCTGTGTGTGTCTTGTTTGTGCTTGTCTGCCGTGCTGGTGTGCTGCATGGCAATTGATTGGAAGAGAGATGGATCTGTGGATGTGAGCTGGGGCAGCATGATAATGGAATATGTCTCCCGGAGGACATGGTCCGATATCCATCAGATGTCTGGGGAATGTCAGTGGGAGTGAGGAGGGTACAACCGGGATGTAGGAGAGAGGAAAAAAGAAAGAACCTGTCTCTCTTTCTTTTTGAGACTGAGAGAGACTGAAAGTCCATGGCATTTCATGTAATTCATGTGAGTGCCATATCCTGTGGGCTCGGGCTGTTTTTGGGGGGTGACCATTTGGCTTTGCTTTTCCTCAGTACTTCATTTGTGATTCATATATTCATTCAACACTCCACATTTGGCCAGTTTTTCAATTAAAGTCTAAAGGCTACATTTCACAGTGTGACGAAAGTGCTCATGTTGAAGAAATGCCATTGAGTAGTTTGCAGAAAGAGTGCCTACCGTGACTGAAGAGCAAGATGAGCCCATGGGTGCTGGTGTGGTGCTAAACCAAGCCAAGCAGGGTGGAAGTTGGGGTAGAAGCCTGGGGACAGAGAAAGATAATGGGTAATTAGACTGAACAGTTGCACACAGAAAACACATGTTGGAGCATTGAGAAGTTCATACAGAGGATGTCTGTGAAAATTAACACTGGCAATCATATTATGAAAGATGTAATGTTGCTGTTGAAGCTTTGAGATTATGCTGTGGCTGCCCCTGCAGAACAGGGAAAAGATCAGTTTACAACCTCTGCCTATGGAAGATCTCTCCCCTCAACCCACCACTAATACTCTGAAGTCTTATTACATCTCTCTAAAATGGTTAAAGTGCTTTTCTTGTTCTGTGGATGTCATGACAGGGACAGCAGCAGCCCCAAAGTGCATTTCAGAGATCGGCCCAGGGTGGAAGTGCTTATTCAGAGGTGCCTGTGGCTGAGAGAGATGAGCTGTCCAGTGCTGTTGCATGGAGCATACATCACTGAATGCAGGGCCATGGACCCAGGAGGAATCAACAGAAAGAAAGCCATTACTTAGATGACCAGGGTTCTCTGATCTCATCATGTGGCTGGGCAAGTTATAGAGACACTGCACAGGGGCAAACGGAGAGAATGAGACAGGTAGAGCAACGAGGCACAGAGAGAGCACTCTCTTCAATGCCATGATTAATTCTAGAGGAGGTTCATTCAGCACACGCCAAAAAATATCGATATTTCCATTATACAGCATGTTTCAGATTGGATGGGTTGCTGATTTAGAGGTTGATTTTGAAAGTCATCTTGCTACATCTATCTAGATGCCATTCTGGCGTTTGATGGAGTGGATGTCTGATGTTGATTCGATGTTCTTTTGAAGAAAATGCATGCGACGCTTGATTGTTGGAGTTTTCATTGCAAAGAAATATATACTTAGGCATCACTGGGGAAGAGAAAAAAGTTCATCAGATGACTTTTGCTTCAGAAATGACCTTTAATTATTGATATTCTGGGTTTAATTAATGTATAAAATATGATCAAAAGCACACTATAGCCCTGAAATCAGTTCTGAGATCTTGCTGTACATTGTACTTTCACACACAGCTGCTATTTTATCTTCTCTGTCAACGTCTGCTTAGTCATTAGAGAGAGCAGGACAGCCCCATGGTTGTAGGGTAGAACAAATTAATACAACTTAGGGTGCAGTCTTTGCCCAAGCGACCAAACAAATACCAGCTTCTCATAATATGGCTCATCGATACGTCTTTCATAACAGGACTACCACTGACAAATACCAAGCCTGGGCGTGCTTTCAAAATCCAATGAGCATCAAAGTGGCATGGTCTGATGAACATGTAAGGAGAAGCAGTTGGCATAGGCTGACAGCTTTGCAGAGGCAAATAAAAGCACACTATAAAAACTGACTCGATAAAACCTACAGATTACACCAATTACAGTGGAGGGCATTTAAATGAGTTGAATCAATACGCATTATTTCAGTCTCACAAACACTTCACGCTGGTAGTTAAGCAGGACTGGATAGCTCTGTTGCAAGACACATGAGCGCCTTCAGAGATAAACACGAATGCACACACTCACACCAACTGTTTTCCCCCTGCTGGAGTTGATTTTAAATCTAAGCACCGATCTCCATCTCTGCTCTTGTTAGGCTAAATGATTTCTGTCCAGCTTTTAAAGCTCTGCTGGATTTCAAACACATGATGAGAAGTGGAGTTACAGGATGAAGCTTTTTATTTATTTATTTATTTTTATTATTATCAACAAATCTCTTGAAAAGACCAAAACCACCAATGAGAAATGAGTACTGTCTGTGCAACCACAGCCTGATGTAGCTTATGCTGCTATGCCTTTGAACCCCATTGTTGCGTTTGGGTGACACATTCACTCACATTATATTGTGCATAGACAGTATAGTTTATTCCTTTCAGCAATGTAAAATGAAACCACATCACGTGCATGCTAAATGATGTCTGCCCAGCACAGAGCTGTGCTCCTGAGATCAAAAATGCAGCCATGGAGTTATTTCAGGATAACCTACACTGGCCATATGGGCCATGTTAAACATAGTGATGGAATGTGTCAGTCAAAGCAATGGCATCATTCATGTGTTTTTAATGGAGTCCAGTTCAGTGGCATGCAGCTACAGGCTGTGGATACACAAACAATAATTGTAGAATTTACTTTTTAGTAAATTCATTCTTAGTTTTGGTCTCTGTGGGGTACTTGATGATAATGAACAGACAAAATAAAACTGGTTATTATAAATAAATTAGTTTCTTTTTAAAACTAGCAGTGGGAAACATTAGACTATATACAATGGGACCTTGACAGCCATCAGAGATTTTTGTATACTGTTTATACTGTCATAATGATCCTTTTAGTCTCTGGTCATACTGTATTAAACCATTGTGGGGAAGGTTTCAAATCAATTAGCCGTTGGCTTTGTGATTATATTGGATTAACAGGTTTGTTGCATCAATGTGATGAAATATCTTGATCTGTCAGGTATCTATTTTACTGGATAAGACCAAAAACATACACTCAATGGCCACTTTATTAGGCACACCAGTACAATTTAATGCGATTCAATACAACAGCTTTGCCGTTCCACCTTCAAAAAGCTCTAATGTTCAGTTTTTGGTGACATTCTCAAAAAAGTGTAAATTCAATTATACAGCACATTTGTTCTTGGGGTCATGCTTAAAGGTGGTGTTGTACAGGACAACATTATATTGAGAGGTGTTTCTTATTTATTTTTTGTCCTCCCTATTTACATACATGACAAACACCTCTTAATATAGTGTAGCCCAGTACAACACCATCACTAATTACGACCTAAATGCTAAAACATATAACTGAAATAACATCTCTATGTGTGTCAACAACAAAAAAAGCCCTGAACATTACAGGCATCATAAAGTCATCTCTATAGCAGATCAGTTGCATTGGTTTGCATTAAATTGTACATGTGTACCTAATAAAGTAGACACAGAGTGTACATTCCTGACATTCCTATTTTTAAACAGGTTTAAACAGATTTGCAGTTGAAGTTCAAGAAAATATAATATATCACAACATACATCAATATCGTGACATAAAATTGGGTGTGTGGAATTTTTACATGTTAACATTTTGAATAGGATTGAATATGATCTGACATTGAATTTTATCATAGGAATCCTTTAGGAAACACAGAACTATAGGACTTCAGTACTCTCGCAAGACAGGGAAAACTATTTAGTGGTAACCCTGAACCATGTTGCTGTAATCTGGTGGTTACAGAGAGGAGACCTTTTTGTATTTCTAGACAGAAAAAAACAGCCATAGATAGATAGATAGATAGATAGATAGATAGATAGATAGATAGATAGACAGATAGATAGATAGCTAGATTATCCCTCCTACTCATCTTCAGTTTAGTAGGACAGCACACACCATGAGCAAAAACGGTAGCCCTTCAGAAAACTGTAAAATAAATCTCTCTCTCCCATTTGCTCCTTCACTTTCCTCTCGTGGTCATCCCTGACAACCAGCTGTTTTTCCTGCTGTATCTGAGGGCCAATCCGGCCAAGCTAGAGGCCACAAAAAAAAACGCAGAAACAGACTGGCAGTGTTACTGGGGTGATAGATATCTGAGTAACAACATGCATATTAATTGGTCTTTTGTGACAGCACATTTCTGAGAATCATGCTCATGCTCCACAGACAAGCGGTGAAGTGTGAAGTTGTTACTTGGCCAGGATCCCAATCTATTAACTGGGAGAGAGGAGACAAAAACACTTGCAGTACATGTAAAAAATAAAACCACGCTTTGAACACTGGATTGTAAGGTGTGTGTGTGTGTGTGTGTGTGTGTGTGTGTGTGTGTGTGTGTGTGTGTGTGTGTGTGTGTGTGGGTGTGTGGGCGTTCTGCTTCAGTGACAGAGAGAGGTTGTATTCAGAATCTTTTCCAGACATGAGTGCACGCTTTTGTAGCCATGCTAGCCGCACCATTGTCACTGTGAGCATGTTAGCATGACCATGGACTCTTAGCCCACAATCAGACCCAAATCATCTCTGTATTAAAACAATATAAGGGGGCGTGTTGCCTCAGGTACTGTGTAGACATGAAATATGATCCAGAAGGTCCAGTTTGAGTAACAGATCATAAAGTGTAAAGGCTTGTCAGACACCAAAACACTGTCTTTTTACATCTCTGGAAACTTTATAACAGTAACAATCTTTTTAGTTTTTGTCGCGACATTTGCAAGGTAAACAGTTACAAAGTAGTTTATGTGCTGGCATATGATTAATCTGGCCTCCACGGTGCCTTGCCAGATGACTTTGTGCCAGGTTGAAATTTTTTGTGAGAAAACCCTACATTTTTCGCCAGAGCCCACTGCGTATGCCCCCCTTCTGCCTTAATGGACTGGCCTCGGGCTGCATTTTTTTATGCAGGCTTAAAGTCAGTCTGAACCAACAAGTCACCCAAATCAAACAACAAGATTCATTGCTTTGCCATGCCCTTTACAATGCAAAGCATTTTCTTTCCTATTTGTACATGCCTTCCAAAACTGTGACAAATCACTGTTGCAAAAATAAATCGGTTTTATGGTGTAACAACACAATGGTTGTGGTTTGGTTAGCTTTATGCACTAAAATAACTTAGTTAGGTTTCAATTTAGTACTTTGTTAAGGGTAAGGGACCTTTGTCATCATAATTAAATAATAACCGCTTGGTTAAGGTTTGGGAGCGATCGGTTTGGTCATGCTTACAAAAACAAAAAAACGAAAAACAAAAACATGGACTGTTTTTGTGAAATGGGAAATCAACAGTCAAACAGTTGTCTACCTGACTTCCTCCTTTGATTCTGTCATAGTTAGTACAACCGCTAGAGTTATGTCACTTGAACGCAATCATATGTCGTTTTTGCTGAAACGACTGATGCTGCTGTATGTCTCTGGAGGACAGTCGCCCCGAACACAGCCTGGCTTTTGTTCAGTATCATTCCTTTCCTTTCCCTCATTTTGGAGCTATACATACTGTGGCACTCTACTTTATCTGGTGACACATGGAAATGTTTGAAGGAATTAACATAAGAACTCATGGAAAAAAAAAAAACAACTCCACCTGCAAAAGCTTTCAGGCTGGAGAAATGGTGCCTTCACATCCATAGTAAAGTCACAGCCGTAGCTGAAAAGGCTTGAGGTCATCAATCATTTGGGAGATGTGTGCAGTCTTTGGAGAGAATATTTGCATTCTTTCGTACACACACAATTATCATTTTTCATGCTTTACACACAAACACACACATACACAAAGTGAAAGCACAATCATTAGTGCTAGGATCATGTTGATGACTTTTTTTTTTGTTTTTTTTGTTTTTGTTTCACGGGGTACAAAGATAGCCAAGGGCTGTAAAGCTAATTACATTATTTACTGTGGTTTCATGTTCTCTTCTCTGTCACGGTGGCGTTGCAAAGGCTCCTTCACAATATCCATAGCATTTCATGGTTAGGCATCACAAAAATCCAACCTAGGCCTCCTGAGCGTGTGTCTGTGTCTGTACGAGTCTTTCTGCAACCACACAGAAAACAGATGGCTGCAGTGTTTTCTGCAGGCTCAGCTCGCATTCCCGACTCTCTTTCTTTCAAGGTTATTATCTTATTAGGTTTGCTTTTCCCCACTTTTCACTTGTCAACCGCAGAAAAACAAGGATTTTAAATGTGCTTTAGATTTGTGTGCTGTTAAAAAAAAAACCCTCAATTTTGCCGGTAAGGAGAGTTTTAGAAAAATAGCCAGAGGGGGAAGCTGCACACAGAGGGAGAAGTGGTGGGCAGAGATGGTGCTACTGCAGGAGATGACTAAACTGAAGGACTGAAGAGCCATCAGGAGTCTTTCTTGTAGTCCACACTCCATATCCACACGTGTGGAAATCCAGAATGAACTAAATCTTTCAGCACAGTACGTCTTTCATCATAGAAACGGGAAAATATTTGAAAACAGATATATTTATTTAATATTTCAAAAGAATTTAATGGATTTCTCTTACTCTCTCTGCCCCTTTCACTCTCCACTACCCTGACCCCCCCACCTCTCTCCTTCGCCAGTCCTGTTGTGTTGTATCTTCCTCTTCGTCGTCTTCTTGAACTCTCATATGATACATGCATACAATGTTGAAATAGCACACGGACATGGAGCAACAATATTAATCTTAGCAGCTTTAATGGCTACGCTCTTTCACCGTTTTAGGTAAATGGAGTTTTGGACCTTTCTTTTGGATCTTTGGACTTTCACATCAGTATAAAAAAAATTTTTTGTTTGTTTGTTATGTTGTTTACATTTTGGAAACACAAGGAATTCGCCCAAAAGCAACAGTACAACCAAGATCTTATCTAAGACTTAAGATTAACTACAAAAGCTATAATCCTTTCTCACTTCTGTCATTCTTAGAGCCAACATCTTCTCCATTACCCAATGTCCATTACATTTATAGTACAAGTTGGATAAAGAGGTGAACCATCTGTTTCAAGTTAATATGCAGAGAATAAAAATGCGTCTAGTCATGATAAAAAAAAAAAGGAGCAATATATTCCTTGAGTTTTATGCAAGTCAGAGAAACGGACGGAGATAAGAAAAGAGGTGAACATAAAGATGTGGAGTTGATGATAATCTTTTTTTTTCCACTGCAGACGAGAAAATAATCTACTAGAAGTACATTTTGAGAAGAGGTTTAAAAAATAGTGTGAACACATGAATGGCTTTTCAATGTCAAACACACACAACAATCTTCCCTCACTGTAGGCACAGCTAAAGATTTAAGATGCCTATTCTGATAAACTTCAACTGTATCACAGGTGGCGGCTCTGAAGACACAATCGCTAATAATGATCATCAGTGAATGTGGGGCATTTGCTAACAAGCTGTCAGAAATCAAACTGCTTCACTCTCAAACCCAATATAGCTCTGTGAAGCGGAACCACCACATTAGCGGAGAGCGCAGCTCTTTCAGATACCTCTAAATCACAGCCTTCAGTGGCCCTGATGCTTGACTCTCAAGGCGTCACTTTTAATCCATTTTTTAGAAGTTGGGAATAGAACACAAGATTTTCTGTCTGGGTTTGTTGGTCAAGACCTCAAGCCTTTGAGTTGTTCATGAGATATCTGTGTTCAGAAGCTAAAACAGATATACTATCTGTTATATAAAGAGCAACAAGCATGAAGATGAGCAGAGGACTTTCATACCAGATAGTTTTTATAGTATTTTTGCAACCATTTATAGTATTTTTAAGAATACAATGCATTCTCCCGCACAATATTGAACCATTTATGTACAGAAAAACCTGATATTGTGTACAAACAATACAACAGCTCAATCTTATTTTTCAAACAATTTTTTATCAGGTGCTTGGATTCACATTTCATTGATTTCGGAGCAGAGCAAGTGAGCAAGGTATCACGTTTTGCTAGTCTCCAAACTATACCCCCCTGTAAACCAAAAGCAAAAATTAATTACTGCATAACTGTGGTGTCACAAAATGGAGGGTACAGTAACTATGTGAACAGAGCACCTACACTGCTTACAGCTTCCTCTACCGTGCAGAAATGATAAGAGTCACATACTGTGAACGTCATCTATCACGATCACCATTCAAATTTGTGGCAATCACTCAAGTCAAGAAGCAGAGAGATGGGAAAGAGAAAGAAACAGAAACTAAACCCACCGCTCATGCTTTAATGATTCAACTGGGCTGCACAAAGAATTAAAGTAGGAAAATCAATTTTATAATTAGCTTAAAGGAAGTTAGCACATGATTTTGCATTATACTGCAAAACCGCATTTGATTAATGGGAGCCTATGTGTTACTGCTCCAAGAATGAGTATGATTCAACATTACTGCAGCCAGACATACACATTTCTTGTTTTAAAATGAATTCTTTTCAACTGTGTATGCTTTTTACAGTAATTATTTCACACCACTTGGTAATGAAAGCTATGTTTGACCCCAGCAACGCCAGGGTGCACTAATGATTTTCATATTCAAACACGACACTGGCTTTCTCTGTTTTGTTCTTCGTAAAGAAATAAATGGATATAAAGAATTTTGCGGTGCATTTACACTGTAGATATAATATACAGTAAGCCTGGATTTAACAACAGGTGGGTGATGTAGAGGAAAAACATCGGCATTATCTTCCGTGTTGGCTGTGGTGATTCAGATTACATGCTGAAATGTTTCTCTCACTGTCCCCACTTTGATACTGACACTCTCACAAAGTGTCACTTGAATAAAAGAGATTACAACAGCATTTACAATAAGTAGCTTTTCTCTAGAATCTGATTGGTTTCAAAAGGAAACAATTAAACCTGGATACATTCAATACCTGGCTCATTGTGATCTCTGTACATTTTGCTAATTGACAAAACAATTATAGTCATTATGTCCACATTTAAAGAGCACCATGCAATAAGACAAAATGGAGTCATTTTAATGTGTGCCTTCAGTATTTATAGTGCATTTCTGGCTTAATATTTATTTTAACTTGAATAAATGAAAAGTAACACAGTTGTTTAAACATGTTACATAAAGAGACCTGTCAAACCTGTCAGGTGTTTCTGTAAAAGTTTTACACTGATTCAAACTGAAACTGTACTGTAAATTTTCTGGCTGTAAAAAAAGCACAGCACCACAGTGGAGCTGGACATGAAAATAAAAAGGTATAACAAATAGACCTTATGATGATCTCCTTTAATACTTAATATTATGTATCATTTACAATTTTGAAGAGTGCAATATAATAAAATTAGCCCTCCTATGTGAACTGAAACAGTCACTGCTCAACATGTGCATCTGTGTTATTCAAATCCCATTCACACATACACATTACTGTTAAATTTTCCTTGTTAAAAACAAATGTTGTCGTTGAATGTTTTACTGACACGTTCAGTATCAACATATTTGCAGCTTAAAAATACATAAATTAACAACACATCCTCATTACATTAGTGGATAAATGAACCTGGTCGCAATTATGTTTGCTTTAAAACCTATTTGTTGTTGCAAATTAGTTGTATATAAACGTAATCTCTAGAAGACAAGTTGATGTGGCCATGTGTGTGTTTGATTGTGTAATTGTAAAACAGTCGCACAGACACAAGCACACACACACACACACACACACACACACACACACACAATCATCTTTTCATGAGAAAAATTAAGATATGTATTCCATGAGACGTGACAAGAGTCCCAATCATACTTCATACAGGCACACTACTATACATTGTGAGTTTTGTGTGTTTTCAGTTGTGTTTTGCATAAACTGAAAATATGAATTCTCTGTGTTTCATGCACAATATATTGTTTATTATCCGTATATGTAACTGAGGACGAGAGGCAGAGCTGGAGACAAACTGAGACGAATCCATGACAGTTTTTCTGCCAAAGACAGAACAGTTTTCGTTATTTCACAGGAGAGATGTCTGTATTTGCGTTTTTGTCCTTGCTTTTCTCAGTGTTTTGAGGTGGACCGGGCTTAGCTGGATGAAGGCGATATCACTTAAACTTCTGGGCACAAATCAGAGTTTGAGCAGAATTAGATTCAAAATGTGATGACACCTGTAGGGTTGGCAGTGAAAACTGATCAAACCACCACCAGGTCATTGAATATCTAATATTATGCTCGGAGTGTAGCCGTTCTCTGTCAGCTGCTGAATGATCCGATTATCCAATTGCTTTGTCACGTGTATCCTCTGTACACTCATATGCAGTTATTTATACATTAAGGTGCAGAGCAGATGAAAATGTGGAAACATGGAAACAGTATTCTACTAACTTAGTCAAGACAGACATTGTAATTCCCCTGCAGATTATGATGCTTTCTTGCATAAAACCCAGCTAGATTCAGCTGTCAACATGACATATCTATGTACAAACATGAGCTAAAACCTCAACAAAAAGCTCAGATTTGTAGTCAAATGTAACTATGTCACTTTCTGTTTGAGTCAGACTGATTGCTTGTGTGACTGAATTGTTCTGAAAACCACACAGACAGGGTTTATATTCATCTGCAGACTGTTTCGCGGGTTGTAGCTTTCAGCCCACGGGTCTGTTAGCAGGCACACTACACGCTGTGTGTGCCTTTGTGTATGTGTGTGTGTGTGTGTGCACTCATGAATACGCACAGCTAGATCAGCCCAGGAGGAGTTATTACTGTAAGAGAGACTCATCCCAACCCCCCTCATGCACATGCGCACACATGCGCACACACACACACACACACACACACACACACACACACACACACACACACATATACACAGACCTCCACACAAAGAGGCAACCATGGTTGCGTGGGGGTACGTTCATTCTCTTCGGAGAAGACTAATTTAAATTTGTAATGGATTCAGACTCTTTGAGGAAAATAGAGAGGTGGTTTTACTGAATGCGTATAACCCCTCACGCCTCCCACCTCTAAATTTATGTAACCTTGAGGGAAGGATGCAGCCCAATATGAACATTTAATGTAATTGGACACACTTAATGGGGTATCATGCCGAACATATTCTCGCAGAAATAGCATTCTGACATGAATGAATGACTGATTCAGTATGAAACCTCAGCGTTCTATTAATTTCTTCTCTCAAAACTTTGAGCACAGTATCAGATAACAGATTCATGTCAGGATGTCTTAGGCATTCCACTGCACTACCTACTGAATCTATTAATAAAAAGTACTACTCATTTGATGGGTGCAGAAGAGAAACGCTGATTTGACTTAATCTACCATTTTGTGAAGACATCTCTAAATCCTACTTATGTATCACAAAATTGAAACTTATTGCATTGGGATACATTATTGATCACTGTAGGTTCCCCTCAGGTACTAAAAAATAATTTGATAGATTTCTATAAACAGATTAAGAACTGATCAATTATTTGTTTGATCATAGTGATTATTACATTGCAAAGCAGAGTGGTAAGCTGTAGAAGAATCCATATGAATCATAACAACAGTAAAAACAGTAATACAACCTCAAAGCAGACCTTTTACCTGGCAGGAAAAGCATCATTATCATTATTGCCGCTAAACAATTATTTACTGTCTATATGACACAAATTAAAATACAATGAAAATCCCTGTTGTTGTTGTTGTTGTTGTTTGTTTTTTTGTTTTTATTTGTTTGTTACTGTATTTGAACTCACAGGTTCCTGAAAGTTTTACCAAAAACCTTTCATGGTCTTTCACACATACATACACTGAGAATTTTTTTTGTATACAAATAAAGTTATATTAACACTCAGTGTTTCTCACCAGAATGCATTATGGGGGTTTTTTTCATTTGCATTTCTTCATTTTATATTTGCAAATCCAATTTTTTTTTTTTTTTTTTGTTAAAGCCTTTGACACCTACATTGTTAACGGGTAAGTTCACATTTTTAAAATCCGTCTTACAACAATAGTCATGTGACAATATGAGCAGTGTTCGTTAAGTGTACAAATGTATTCCAATCTTAATCTTAAATGAATGCTACAATATGCAGGTTGTGGAAATCAAGCTAGCACCAGCATGAGACTCAAAAGCAAAGCACTCCGCTCCCCCCACCGCTCCCTCTCCCTGCTCCGTTATGCTCCGCCCAGCCCTCCCTGTTTGCTCTGCGCTGCTGCCGGGCTGTTCAATCAGTCTGGCCCTCAGGCCGTTTGACAGCACCTCTCCACATTAAATTATGTTTCGGAGCATGTTTACACTAAATAACTATTAGATTAAGTTAAATGCTGTAGCTTTGAGGCCCAGAGTTACAGTCTTGTTGGTATGAAATTCCCTCTTTGCGTCCCCCAGACACTGTTTCCTCGCTGAGCTGCAATGGAATGATAGAAAACACAAGGAGGAAGTTTTGTACTAAAAAGACTGGAACTTTAGAAGATTTCCACTTGATTTGATTATCTCGGACTGTGGAAGTCTTATATATTAACTTCAGATAAAGTTCAGAGTGTATTTTTGCTCAAAAAGATGACTGTGGACCCCCCCCCCCAAAAAAAAAAAAAACAAAAACAAACAAATTTGTAAACCTATCCTTTAAGTCCAAGTTTACATCCACTCTCAGTCTTTTTCAAGCCTGACTTTTCTAGTGCATTGCTCCATAGTGCGACTAGTGGTCAAAATACCTTTAATCCAATGCCAAATATAAACCAAACTAGTAAAATCTAGTGTTGTATCAACCTTATCTGGAATCCCAACCCAACAGCCAACCCCAAGCCCAGAAATGACCCACAGATAGCTTGGTCAAAGTGAAGCCATTCAAAACAACTATGCTCATTTTGTAGTTTTTTTTTTTTTTTCGTATCTTAATGTTGTTGTGAGGACATTTTGCCACACATACTGCACACAAACACACGCGCAAGCACACACACACACACACACACACACACACACACACACACACACACACACACACACACACACACACACACACACACACACACACACACACACGCACCAGCACCCAGACTTAGTCATGCAGGAATTAGGGTCATCCTCTACTGATATCTTCTCCCTCCTGACATTAGTTGATGCTTCCTGCCCAGCTGGATATCTCGTAGGCTGATATATATAAACAGACTCACCACTGATCTTGTCCAGAAATTTTACAGCCGCTAACTGAAAGTGGTTTGCACAGCTGAGGGCTACTGCTGAGATGAAGATCCTGTCTGGTTAATTAATAGTCTGCAGGTAATGTGGGCAGCCCCGTCTTCAGCAGCAGTGGAGTATGATCTCTGGAGAAGGATTGGCCCATAATGAAGGACACTTAGACCACCTGCCAGGAGACCACAGCCATGATTAAAAGTCAAGAAGTTTCCTCTGATTAAAACGGATTCATCACAGATTGTGTTACTGAAACGTTGTGCTGCAGTAAACCCACAGGTTGCAATAAATCCTTCCTCTGTATCTGTATTCAAACGGAGTGCAAACAGAGGAAACGGCAGAAATGCAGTATAGGACAAGTTTGCTTATAATCTCAGGGTTGATGATGAAGTATCTTTCTGTGTGGAGTGCAACAGTGATAAATTTGCTTTGCCTAGCATATTTTCATTCAGCGACCGCCTCCAAGGTGAAAAGTCTGGATTCAGACAAATGCTTTGCTAATGGCCTGTCATCCCTCTTGGGAGTACAGTAAACACTAGCTCTGTAACATAAATTTCAGAGTGCGTGTCTTCCTGACAAATATGCTGACATCACACACCACAACAAATATAGAAAATGAATAATGCACTTAGTAACGAAAGAAAAAAGTCAAAATAATACAACATTCAAGCCTGCTGGGATATGTGCATATCAGTGCTCGATTTGAATGAGTAAACTGTAATCAGTTTTTAGAGTTTGCTGCAGTAACACAGAAGGATGCTCCATCTAATTTTAGCTAAAGCAATTCCATTCTGCAGTGTTGTACAACACAGCTGCTGGTCTGCAGGTTTATGTCTCTTTTCAAGGAAACACAATGGGATTAATTATGAATTTTGCCAGGGAATGAAGCCAGAAATAGTCAGTCTGAGTGTCAGTAGCATACTGTATCATAATGTATTGCTAGACAGCCATTTTTTTTTAAAGGATTACAAATTAAAATTGTTCACGAATATGCCTTCAATCCAGACTAACATTCATCTGAAGGTGAAAAATGCCTTTGGCCTAGTGTTTGTAACTGTAAGCTTCTCAACGCTGGACGTGCTGCAGTCTGATAAATATAGTAAGGCTCACTGACGTATAATGTGTTGTGTCAACTCTAGTTTGTCATCTTTGTCACAGTCTGTGCTTCAGTCAACATCTGATTGTATTGCTTTTATATGTTTATCGTGTCTACCACCTAACTTGGAGGGAAAATATGTTACTTTCACCCCAGTTTGTCTGGGAGTTATTCCGTCTTTGTTGGCAGGATCTCTGAAAAACTTGACTGGTTGAATTCATCTGAACACATAGCCCCTTTCTCAAAGATCAGCTGATTCATTTTATTGATTTGTTTCCCAGTCTGTTTGTTTCTTTGTGAAACATACCATGGCTAATGGTCATCGTGGTCTGGATTTCTGCCAACAGACATTTCTCTTATTTCCAAAACTATATTGTAAATGTGTGGTACACTAAACTGTGTGCATGTCAGGGTGTAAAATATTTGTGAATTCCAATAGTATTAATTTTGCCCTCCTAAGATAAAACTATAAAAACAAACTGACCATAAATACTGGGGTTCAAAGTTCGTTACTGACCTTGGAAACAGCAGTTGAGAAAACAATCTCACCGCTTAGTAGCTCCATTTCGTAGCTGTACTGGAGCTTTTAATCATATCACAGTCTTCTTCAGCAGATGGAGTTTGCCCAAGTAGTCGTGGAGTTGTAAACATTCAAATTTCTATCTATTTTCTGACCATTTTGAGGACTTCTTGTCCATGTTGATTACAAGTTGACATTTAAAGTGCATTCCTGACCTCGAAAATAGCAGTAATCTTGCCACGAGGTCCATTTAGCAGCTGCTCTGGAGCTTTTGATTCATATCTTTTCAATAATAACAACCCCATGACATTTTTGAAAAATTCACTTGCTGATGAACATCAAGTGATATGATTGAAAGCTCCACAACAGTTACTGAAGGGACCTAGTGGTGAGATAGTTTTCTCAACTGACCAAAATCACCGGCCATTACAGAAAGTGCAGTCTTGTGGTCTGGAGAAATGTTCGCACTGATTTACTTTCCCTCCAGCTAAGTAACCTAAGATATCGGTTTCTGTTTTCTCCCTATTCCATCTGTCTGTCTGAATATCTCATCAAATTATGGATGAATTTGCACAAAGCTTTTTGGAACATTTAGAAGAAGTATGACAGTTCCCTCATCACTCTCCTGCCATCAAACTGTTAAATGCTCTAGATGAGTCAGTGGATGATGCCTGACAATGGTGATATTGTTTTAACTATTGACAGCTGGGTTGGACGGTGATGATTAGACATACTCCAGCTTTTATGTCATGTTGTCAGGGATGTGCATTGTGTTATGTGAGCTTGTGTGTGTGTGTGTGTGTGTGCGTGTGTGTTTTATAAATGTTTTAATGTATTTCATTATGTTTTATCATCAAGTCTCTGTTCTGTTTTTGACTTGTTCCCCCTTTGGGAACAATAAAATAAAAGTTGAAGATGATGCAATGGTTGGCCAGTTTTGTTAAGGGAAACTGAGGAACTGGAAAGATAAATTCCAATTTAGAGGAAACCACCCTGACAATGCTTACAGAACTTGGTGTAATGGTGGGAGGTGCAGCTCTGAATGGCCACTGCCCAAATATAGCTCAGACTGTCCATCTGGTGTTGTGATATTGGAGAAAGTTGTTTTAAATGGCTAGAACTTAAAGACGCACATTTTATGTCTCTGTTCAGAAGCAGTCGTGAAGCAATTGAACATGTGAAGCAAGCTGATGATAGTGCGTGAAAGATTTTTGATCCAAAATGTTGAACTGGATATCTTGTTAACTGCATTGTGTTGTCAGTTTTGTGTATTAAATCTACCGAACGCCATCAATTATTCTGTTTATGGTAAAGCAGCTACATTTCATTCTCTACATCTATTCACATGATGGTTTCAAAATATTCAGATGTAAAAACACAACTCTCTGTCCAGAATTTCTCTCAGCAGTTGATGACTTTATATATCTTTTCTGGCAACACAACGTATTGTCAGTCTCACCTTTTCCAAATGTCTCACTGGGCAAAGGTGCTGCTCCTGGCTAAAGCCTGTAATCTCTCTCACACCTGTCTAGTGTGGCCAAGGCCAATAACCACTTCCCTCTCGGGCTCATCAGTCTGGCAGACAGGAAATCAGCCCGGGACCCTGCAGGAACCCTGAAGCTGAGGTGCACGTCACACGCAGCACTTTACACCTAATACTTTCCTGCAGGCTCTTCTCTCCGTCGGAGTTTAGTTTGCTATGTGGATATAGGTATGTGGATGAAGATGGTTGGGTATATTCTCAAAATACTTTTTTCCACGGTGCTTTGCAAAAAGTCCAAAACGTTATTTTGATCATTTACGATGCAGGAACAGATAACAAGCATACCTTCTATCCAGAGGGAACGCTTTCAGCTTTTTTGAAAAGGTAGAGTGATTACTTTGAATGCAGCTCCTTTGGTCTTTTGTCAGAGCATCAGGGAGAAACTGACACAGTTTCCTTGTGTTTCTGCTGGTGCTGGATTCTGATGTGTATTTGTTATCAGTTTCTGCCAGTGCCTGTGTGTGTGTGTGTGTGTGTGTGTGTGTGTGTGTGTGTGTGTGTGTGTGTGTGTGTGTGTGTGTGTGTGTGTGTGTGTGCGTGTTAAGTGGATTGCTTTCCGAGCTGGATGCGGGAGCCTGGTATGACAAACGCTTACAGCCTCAGACAGACAGATGTTCCTCTTCAGATAGCAATCTCAGCATAGAACATGGCTGTGAGAACAAAGCTGTCTCCTGTGATTATAATCCCTCTACAGCCTGAACCTGGGGAATACTTTTTTTTGCATTGTACAGTCGAGACCCAGCTGATTGGAGTCACACTGAGTTAAATGATTAATGCATTTATGACAGTTTCTATTTTTATATCTACCACTGTGGCTTTTTGAAGGCGATGATAAAAAAAAAAATCCAAGCACACTCACCAACTTATTTGCCTTGTTTTTTTTCTGTGAGTTTCAAAGCCCACTGAGATAAGGGAGTGGAGGATATGGCAGCTGGCAGAGTGGAGGCTGTTTTTGAAAAGGAGAAACTTCAGAGCCACATTTAATCTCCACCTTCTTACCTAAATCAGCCCCAGCAGCTGGGAGAGGACGACCTGAGGAGGTGATTACCGAAGTAGTCTGGGGCAAGGATGTGACTGAATCACACGAAAGAGGCAAGGCCCAGTTGTCCTAAAATGCAACTGCAGTGACACTAGTTTGAAAGTATGAAAAGAGCAAACATATGCACAAACACACATGGGGCAACAGTGCACAGAGTGTTCAGCATCATCGTTCACTGACTGACAGCTTCAGGTTTTCAGCTTCATTGTGGAGAGAAAACGTATTTACCTGAGAATGTACTTTATACCCCCAAATTAAGCCATTCTCCCACAGACATGCACACTGTTTAAAACAGTGCTTAATGTCATACAGCATTGTGGAGATTGGTTTAAAAGCCAACGCTCTATTCAGCTGTCATATCAAGATGCAAGTGATATATGGTATAAGACAGTATTTTTTTTTTTACTGGGAATTTTTTTTCTTCTTGGAATTTCATTTTTAAAAGAAGTTTGTATTCTAGAGACAGGCATTTCATGTGCTCCTTGAATGGAATGATTACCAACTACTCTGTGAATGCAGCTTTCAGGAAGGCAGAGTTGGACGTGCAGCCCCGTCCATGTCAATTACAGAAAAGCACATCACGGTAGTGAGTTGAGGACAAGTGTGAATTTTGGAAGTGTTTAAAATTCAGAAAAGGTCCAACCATGCTGCATTCATCACAGGTGAAGGAACTGTAAGAATACTTCCTAGGATATATATTTGAGAAAAAGATTGCACTCTCAAGAGTTTTTTGGCAAAACGTTTGCACTTTACTTACAAAATGTGACCAGCCACTACAGTTTGTATGCAGCAGAGCAGAGTAGGAAGAGATTGTTTTTTCCAGCACACTTATTTAAAAAAAATGAAATAAAATGTTCTTATTTTCAAACCCCTCTATCCAAAATCTGGTCTAGTATAAGGGGGTTTTGTTGAGTGGTGGAAAGTAACTAAGTACATTTACTCCAGTTCTGTACTAAAGTTAACTTTTGAAGTACTTGTAGTTTATTGGAGTTTTTCCTTTTTCTGCTACTCTACAATTCTATTTCACTACATTTCAGAGGAAAATATTATCCATTACTCTACTACATTTATCTGACAAGGTACAGTCACTAGTTACTGGTCAGATTAAGATTTTATTAAAAAAAAAAATAAAAAAAAATAAAAAATATATTTATATATATATATATATATATATATATATATATATATATATATATATGATGAGTTTATAAAATATATCACATTTTTAAAGATTAAATCAGTAGTTCAAAACCCTTTTGTCTTATGACCCATTATATAATTACAGATGTCTATGAGTTGTTAATAGCTCCACTAAAAGAAACAATTACTGTCATATATTGTTCAAATTATCCAATATTTCACAAAAAATTCAAAAAATAGAGAAACCTCTAAAAAAAAAATTAAAACACATTTTCGTATCAGAGTTTAGTTTTTTCTTCTTTTCCTACCTATTAATCATCTCACATACCCTCAGCTATATCTTGTGACCCTTTGGAGGGCCCATTCTCCCAGTTGGGAACAACTGGACTAAACTAGGTAACTCTATACAGTTAAAAGTGTCTTCACATCAACTAGCAGGAACAGTAAAATGCTGTTTACACATTGGTGCATCATTATTAATAATGTAATATATAAGTCACATTGGCCGATTTTCTGCAGAATGAGGCCCTTAGGTTTAATACTTTAAGTACAGTTTGCTGTTAATACTTGTGTTTTTTTACTTATGTGGGATTTTAAATGTAGGACTTCTACTTGTGATAATGGTAATGGCATAATTTTAAATAACTGAACTCAGTACTTCTTCAACCACTTGTTTTGTGTCACACAAGAGCGACCGAAGAGATGGGGGAATGAATCAGATGTGGTTTAGGTGTTGCTTTTAAATGGTACATGCCATCTGATGACATTTATTATCCAGAGTTTCTTATAATCATCAAGACATGTTTGCATTTTTCTGACGTCTGATTTCCAGTCATATATTTTTCATGGTAGAATCCCAAAACATAAAACCTGTATGATATGCTAACACTTCACATGTAATGATGTGATATCACATAATTATGTGACACATAACACAATCTGTTTTTTCCCCTAAATGAAGGGAATGTACTTCAGGAGACTTCATGATGTCTATATTTTGGCCAGCGGTGCCATATTGTAAAGTCAAATATTGTAGCCCAGAAAACATACACAGATCTGACAGCCGGAGATTTGACGTCACAAAGAAGACTGCATAGAGGAAAAGGGCAACTTTGACATATTAATGCAGAGTGGGGGCATAACCTGTTCTGCTGCCACCAATCAATGTTCACCTCAACCCGAAACATTTCCAGAGCAGAGCAGAATCCTGTGTGGGCCAGCGTGACCTGACTGCTTTTTCCGCTGTGTGTGTGTGTGTGTGTGTGTGCGGATGCCATGATAGCTGAAATTTGTTACTGTACTTTCTTCTGTTCAAACGAGAGGTGAGCTTTAGTTGTCCAACCCAGGTGCTTTTAATGATCTTGTTTTTACGGTGCTATGCAGAGCATGACGTTAAAGATGCGTGACAAGAATACTGAGGAGGCAAAAGAATTTGGCACACAGCTTCACCCCAACAGCACCTCCTTTCTTAATCACAGCTCTCGTGAGCTCCTCCCACTTCTTCATTGCAAATTTATGATTTCTGCTGAACGCAGGCTGAGCTGTTGCTGGAGACAGCACTATGGATCATCGATTTGTTCGGTGGTTTGTAACTGGAGGAACTAAACAGGTAAAAACCAGAGAAGACAGAGCAGATCCAAGCTTTATTTTAAAGAGTCTCTACCTGAATGATTGAGGAGATCGGACTGTTTTCAGTTCTAGATGGACTGTATATCAGTGTAAATACAGAGAAAAATAACAGGAAAATGTAAATAGATTTCAAAATCAAACTTCACAGATGAACAAGGATTAAATTTTGGGTTACCTATTACAAAGCCTGAGCAAAAGAACATTTTTATCATGCTGTACCGGCATAAAAGAGTTCCCTCTTAGCATTAGCTTGGTCTGTTTTATCTCTGATGAAACTTTTATCCAGATGTCCAAGAAAATATTTTCTGTAGTCAGGGGCAGAGAGACACATCTGATAAGGAGAAACTCGTGCATGGTAACAGCCAGTCATTAAACTCAAACAAACGGGGTTGATCTCCTAATGAACAGTGTTGCATTGCATGACTCTTAACCTACACCACCACCGCACGCAAGACAGCCACAGCAAGGCAAGGATTAAAAACTTATCCTGTAGCTTTAAAGATGGCTTTCTTTCTTCACTTATCCTAATAGTTAGGCTCTCTCAGCGCAAAACGTTTCATTGTAAATGGAAAGCAGCACTCTTTGAGTCTCTCAGTGTGTCAGCATATAAAGATCTCTTCAGAGTTATCAGTGAGGACAAATCATCTTGTTGAATTGAGAACAATTTACTGAAATGGAAAGCAAATGCTTTTCATTTTTTTTACAGTGTAGTGACAGTTCTACTATCATACCTCATTTACATAACTCTCTATAAATCCGCTTACTGTACTCCATTTTATTTTATTTGTCTCGCACATAAAGATGATCATGAATTGGTCACTCTTATAGAGAGAATATGACTCTGCCATGTTACCTTGTGTCTTGTATTTTTTAGACTGATTTTGATTAGTTTTTCTTATTGAAACCTGATTCTGTTCTGTGGCATAATACCTTTATTTTCATGAGATTTAAGCTGCCATAAAGAGTCATTTTTCATATATGACAACATATTTTGTGATAACTGTTGCTTAAAAGGTAAAAGAAAAAAGGAAAAATATTGCATATCTTGCTATGTACAAATTTGTTGTTTTACACTTGTTTTTACTTGATTTTGGTATGCTTACATGGCTAGCTGATTCTGGGGACATTAGGGACTGTGAAAAAATTATTGTGGTGAAGAGGTGGGCTGAAACTTACATTTCACATAAAAAAAAAAAACAAAGACCCTCCCCAGTATTCTAAATATTTTAGAAACCTCTCCTCAACTTAGGGAACAAAAAAAAAAACACCTTCCCCTCAGCATCTCAAAATAATATTACAGCGCAACTTGCTTAATAATTAACTAAAAGAGGCGAAGCATAAAGATATTTTAACGTAACTATGTTAGTGGAATGATATTTTTCACAATATTCACTAATGCACATATTTGAAGTGGAATTAGAATTTTCCTAATTGAAGCACACTGGTAGCTGATTTGGATGGGGCAACAGAGACAGACCTGCTGCCCTCTGCATGTGGCAAAGCATAACGTTATGATAACGTTAATGTGCACACTAAAGGCATTAAAGCCATCATTTGTAAATTTGATCCTTTTTTTTCCAAACAATCTATTCTGCAAGGGGAAAGCTAAAATAAAATATAAATATGCAGTGACAAAAAATAAATGACTCTTCCCTGCACTCCTAAAAAAAGACTAACCTAAAAATACTATTCCTTCCCAATTGTCTGACACTCCTCTCCCCCACAAATCATTTCCGTACAGTGCCTTATGACAGCGGTTGAGGGCCTCCAAAAACCATGCTTTCTTCCAAAATGCCTCCATAAATGCTTCATCAAACCCAGCAGGTTACACTCCAAAACCAGTTCTAAATCCTGATGCTCCTCGATTTACAACATAAAATCTATTCAACCAGAGTTTCTTCCTTCCACAGTCCTCAGACTGTGTTTCTGTGGCCCTCTCTGTGTAATAGCTTTCTCTGGATGACTAGTAGACTAGACAGCCTCAAGCTCTTCAGTGCGCAGGCTAAACCTGTTATGATGCAATGCTTTTACCATTTTCCCTTGAGACTTGACTTTTAAAGAGTTCAAGGCAGTGCCCTCTGAAGTATAAAGTATTAAGTTCTAGTTTATGTTACAGCGTTATAATTGGCTCCTGGTGTCCTGAAAAGTATGTCAGTGGACACTGCTTCTCAGTGTGCTGTGGGTCACCTAGAGGTTTCTAGATTTCACGTACATAATTTATAAATATATGAGCGTACATAAAGGTAAAGCAGATGGCTAGACTTACACTGGTTGAATAGCCATCAAATGGAGCTTTTCTGTTGTACATTAGTTCAAAGGGACACTAGACAGCGTCTGGCTGATGAGCGTTTTCTAACAGCCAGCCTATTGTGGATGCAAAACTCATCACGCACTGATTATGCAGTGTGTTTTCCAGTCTCTGTTTTGCATGTGTTGCATAGAGATACATTATTTCTGAGCAGCAAGTCCTCCAAATGAAACGCACATACAACACATAAGCATTTTGTAATCTAATGCCCTTTTCATCAGACTGACCACTTATTTCGGTGACTTCCCAAACCAATACAAACCAATTACAATTAAAAAATAAAATTGTTTTATGATGTTACAAGGCTATGTTTAGGTTATGGCACAAAACAACTTGGTTACAGGTTTAGGGAAAAATCGTGGTTTGGGTTAAAATATGCATAAACAATGTGGTTTGGGTAAAAATTACTACTTGGGTATGATTGGAGGGCTTCATCGTCACGGTTAAAATAATAATAATAATAATAATAATAATAATAATAATAATAATAATAATAATAATAATAATAATAATAATAATAATAATAATAATAAATTCATGGTCATGTTCAAAAAAAAAATTTGACTACCGTTTGGAAACATGAAGCAAGCTGCAATCTCATCTGCATGTTGTTTGGGACACTAGCTGTTGTTTGGGACCGACTGATGCTGTCATTCTTTCTGGGGGGACAGGTTTGTATATGTTGGAACATGTACCAACAACTGGAATTGAAATCTGGGTAATATAAAACCCATATAAACAAAAGCTATTGGAATTTACATGTACAAATGTACAAAATATTAGTGATGCCTTAAATGAAATGTACTAACTAGCTGAACGGAGGTAAAAGCCATTATTACTAATTGATCCCTTGTCATATCAAGAGAGAAGCAGAGGAGTTACTGAAGGATTTAAGCTTTGAGATACTAATATGATATGAGGACTGTGCAACTAACTAAACTAAACTTTAATGGTGGCAACACTCAACGTGAGCAAATGCCTGAGTAACGTTATTTGGAATTTTAGACAAAGATTAAGAAGATTATTTGGAATCAAAAGCATTTTTTGATCACTCCAAATTATAATTGCAACTCATCAGCGGTCAGATGTTTCTGCCTTCTATACTGCAGTGCTTTGTTGCAGGCCACAGCAAAGTACACGAATAATAGTCATTTTCTCAGCACAGAGTATCTAAGTGGTGGTGATGTGGGGGTGTATTTTGGGGACTGTTTGACATTATAAGAGAAAGCGGAGGGGGGGGGGGGGGGTCAGTGAAAGACAGGCTTAGTCACAGGTGTTCGTGGGTGCTGACGTAAACCTCCTTATGCTGGTCACAGGGTACATTCATGTAATAAAGGACAGATTCCAGAGCTGAGATGAGTGGGCTGTAAAAGACACTATGAGGTATGCACTTAGGCACTAGTGGATTCAAATAAAAGGGTAGAAAACATTAACAATTATATTTAGATTCAATTTTTGCCTCTGAACATTTTATTTGTGTTCATACTTGATATACACATGGTGAATGACTTCCTCTTTTCCCTCTATGCTTAACTATTGAAGCGTTTGCTCTGTATGAAACAGCATTACAGATGAATATAAGAGAACAAAAACCAGACCAAAGCATAACCAGAGTTTCTTGTTTTCTAAAAATCAATAAAGGCAATAACCCTACCGTTGTTTTTTATTGGACTGTGATCGATAATGCACTATTCTAAAAAATAAATAAAGTAAATAAATAAATAAAACCATTTGAAAATTCAATGGCTTTCCTAAGTGCACTAAACGATTAGGTAACATTGTCTCACTATGAACAAGTAATGAGACACAATACAGAAACAGTACAACTACAGTGTATATCAATGTAACTTCAGATGTCATGTTTTAGAAACAAATTCATTTGTCCACAGTTTTGTTTTGTCAAGGGGAACCCTGGAGCATTGTAGTTGTTGGATTATTTGTTTGTTTTATTAGTTTAATGGTTTATTTGATGGATTACGCTGAAAAAAAAAAAAACGTCCATATTCTCTTAGAATTTACCCATTTTGCACCAGAGGTGTGCTCTATTTGAAGTCATTATAAACTTTGAGATTCCCTTTTGTCAAGCACTTGGCCTAATGAAGGGTAAAGGACCAAAAGCTTGGCTTCTTTATCAGGTAACTGCATGGACATTAGTGTCCTAAGTCTTTCTCAAGCTTTAAAGGTGTACTCCAGCAGTTTAGTATGCCACTTCCATACACTTCCACACAATACGATTGTTTTCACAAGCTGAGAAGTACAATTAATGATAAATAGCATGTGCCTTAGCTGTGTGTCCTGAGTGCGGTGAGGCTCTCAATGGTATATATTTGTCAAATGAATGCAACTTTTCGACGAAAATGTTGATCTAAATGGTTAGTTATGCTTTCATTCACAGTGGTAGAAAGAAAAATGCCCACATTAGCCTTGTATCTTATGTATGTAATGTATATCAATATGTAGTAATGATATTATATCAATGGTACAGCATACTGTACATCAGGTAGGAATGGTAAAACATTTATGGTGGATGGACTGTGCATGTGTGTACTCTACGCAGACCACACTGTAAAAACATTCCATTAAAAGTGTAAATGTCGCAATCCAAAAAATAGTAGTAAAAGTACATAAGTTACACTGGCAAAATGTACTTAAAATATCAAAAGTAAAACTACTCAATTCAAGTGCCTATCTCAGTGTTTTACTGTAATACAATGTATTATATCATTGGATTATTATTATTGATGCATCACTGTTGTAGCTGGTCAAAGTTTGTAAACTGTTGCATAGTTTATTCTATAACAATATGTCATATATTAGAGGCCGATCAAAAGTCTTGTATGTATAGTTTTAATTTATAAAGTGACAAGGACTCACAAAGTACAATTACTGTATAACTTAAGCACCGTACTTCAGTAAATGGACTGATTTCGTTTTGTCAGAACATATTTCTGGCAGCATCACAACTTGTCATGCTGATAACTTTAGCTTGTTAAGTTTGAATTTAAATGCAAGGAGTTTTGAAATGGATTAAGACCGCAGTTCTTTGTCTCACGAGATGATTTTGTTTACAATTTAAAATATCTCTCAGGATACTGAAAGTGGATGTGGGATCTGATAGTCGTCTTTCAGATCTACAGTTTGAATATCCAGAGCTCAAACCTTAAGCTGTTTTGCTGCGTTGTGTTTAGACACAAACAAACACAGCACAAACTGTGAATCCAAAGCCCTGCAGGGGACATCACCACATAAATTATTAATTCATCTGACTTCAACTCCTTACTTTAATATCCTAGAATCTTGAATTTGTGATTTATAACATCTCATTTGCTTTCCTGTGTAAAATTGTTCATTTGGATCCCCATTCGTTGTTAGCTTCACAACAACTACTCTTCAATGAGTCCATATTACACCTTTGAAACCAACCCTGACTGAGCAAATATTAAAAGCTTGTTCACAAAAAAGTATCTTTGTAATTTGCATAATTCCAAAAACAAGCAAGTATCAGGTGTCCCAAGACTGCAACCATTCTTACCATATCTCTGAGATGTGCCGGGATTGCTCGAAATGATTAGGGCATTACTTACAAGAGTTTTTGACAATTTTTTGACATTGTTGGAAGCTTGTGTAAAGGTGTCCACAAGGAGTAACATTCGCACTACAGCTGCAGCATTGGAAGGGAGGAGGATGCTAAAGACATTATGTTTTGCTTGCTTCTCTGTTTCTTAGTTAGAAGGATATCTCAAAAAGTACTTTTAACAGATTTCAGCTAAAGCACCGGCGGCACCATTTGTCCATCAGTAAACCACTCAATGTTTTGGCTCTCCTGACCTGAGAGCTGTAGAATCCTGGATTCCTTGCTTCATGACACTAATAAAGACATCTTTTGTATGATTTATCAGCAATCTCAGTCTGAATTTTAACCAAATCAGGCAAATAATTTAGATAAGAAAAGAATGATTCAATTGTTTTTTGATAAGGCAAATCGTACTTTTAACACTCGCCACATTCTTGTTGGAGCGGCCTATTTGACATAAACTCCCATAAATCTTGAACAGACTGATAAACTTCAGCCATATTTAGATGAGATATGAACATATCAGCTGTATGCAATTCCTGCACAATTTAATGGTATTCTGCCAATAGGTGGCACCATAGCAATATGATAAACTGCCACTGACCACTTGGGTAATGAGTCAGGTCTTGTTAAAAGAGTAACACTGACATATTATCACCTAACCGATATCATGAAATTGTTAGCAAACAGTTCCCTATTTACACATACAGCAGATACATAGCAGCCTTCATTTTCATTCAGTCAGATCCTTCATTATGTTCACCAGCTAGCCACTAACTTTGTCTGTCTATGGTTTGATTGTTTGCCTGAAAAGCAACTGCCTGCTGCTCGAAATGAGGTTGATATAAAGCTGTGAGAGTGAACCAAAAAAATAGACTTGCAAGGCAGAAAAAACTAAAACAATGAGCTTAAAGGTTCTAAAATGCTCTGTAAAGCTGGTAGGAATGCAGTCACGTAATAATTCTCTTTAGGTTTATCACTGTGAGCACCACTATCACATTACACATGATCATTTGACCCATTGTTGATACAAAAATATTGATTAGTGCAGTTTTAAGTTTTACATAATTGTAGATCAACAAAGGCCTAATATTCCAACAAAACTCATGGCCAATTTTCCTTTAATGATATAAAGATGCTTCACAATAACAACATTTGAAACAGGGACCAAAAAACATTTTATATGTGTTGCCGTTAAAATCCGAAAGACATATTTAAGAAATCATGACGTGTAGAATCCAGTAACTGTGCAGTATTTTGTGAGACGCAGTTACTACTCTGTCCCGTTAAAATGACAAATTCAATTTCAGTGATATGTTCTGCTTTATGTTCTATTATTTTACCATATACTGCTGCTCTACTGATGCAGAAATGCAGAAATGAAGTTCACTCTCTCTCTCATCATGTGCTTTCCATGGACACTTGTGGTGCCTACAGACCTGTCAACCTCTCACTCCCACAATGAGCAAAAACTGGCAGCAGAGAACAACCCCTGGGGACTAACTATCTTAATTAGCTGGTATTTCTTTTTCCAAAGTGAAGCATGCCACAGCGGAGGCCATAGAGAGAAAAGGCCAACCCGCAGTTTTCCAATAAAAACTTAACCGGGTTAGGAGCTAGCAAGAACATCTAACAGTGGGGTGATCAAAGTTTGAACACACAAATCAATGTGTACAGTACATGTGTGAGCACACACATATTGTGCAATGGTGTTTGCAGGTGTGCACTGGCAGACACACCTACAGTAGTAACACACGAGCTTGCATTAAATTGGAAGCATTTAGGCTTGAAAACAGCTGGACCGCTGATATGATACTAAGCCTGGTCGCTTCAGCAGGTTTATTATGGCTATCCAAATTCTAATAGCTTTCTTTTTTTTTTTTTGTTCTCATGTATCCAACGGTTCCATCGGCCAAAGGCATCTGTTGCAGAAGAAAAAGCCAAAGCACCTGCTCTAATAACCAGAGAGCCTTTGCGGGCATTAGGATGCATACTGACAATACAGGACCCTGGGCAATTACAGGCCTTATCTTCCTGCCTAACAAACAGTCTGCCCCATTATGGGCTTTTAGCTGACGCCTTACCTCTGTCTTCCCCACTGAATCATCACTGCTAATGCAGAAAATTAAATGGCTAAGAGGTTTGTTAAATATATCTGAATTGTTTAGCCATAATTGTCTTCCTTAATAGTCCTTTTGAAGCTTCCATTAGTGAGCAGATGCAGTGAAAGACAATTGCAGAAAGGACAAGAAAGGGGTGTAGGTGAGGAGAAATAGGTAATGTGCTAACTTCTAAAGGAAAACAGGATGCATGGTAGATTGAAATTCTTTTAAGTACAGTGGCATGACAAAGTTTGGGCACCCCCGGTCAAAATTTCTGTTACTGTGAATAGCTAATCAAGTAAAAGATTAACTGATTTCCAAAAGCCATGAACTTAAAGGGGATACATTTCTTTCCTATTTTAAGCAACATTAATTTTTTTCTCCATCTTTTACTGTTTCAAAATAACTAAAAAGGAAAAGGGCCTGAAAAAAATGTTTGGGCACCCTGGTATCATCAATACTTAGTAACAACCCCTTTGGACGTATTACAGCTTGTAAAAAACTTCTTGGAGCAGCTAAGCGTCTCTCAGTTTTTGTTTGGGGGATTTTTGCCCATTCTTCCTTGCAAAAGGCTTCCAGTTCTGTGAGATTCTTGGGCCATTGGAAAAACTTCGGTTTTTGCCTCTTGAGATAGTCCATTGTGGATTTTGAGGTGTGTTTAGGATCATTAGCATGTTGTAGAAGCCGTCCTCTTTTCATCTTCATCTTTTTTACAGACTGTGTGACGTTTGCTTCCAGAATTTGCTGGTATTTAATTGAATCTATTTTTCCCTCTGCCAGTGAAATGTTCCCCATGCCACTGGCTGCAACACAAGCCAAAAGCATGATTGATCCACCCCCATGCTTAACAAATGGAGAGGTGTTATTTTCATGAAACTCTGCACCCTTTTTACTCCAAACACATCTTTGCTCATTGCAGCCAAAAAGTTCTACTTTACCTTCATCAGTCCAGAGAACTTGTTTCCAAAATGCATCAGGCTTGTTTAGATGTTCCTTTGCAAACTTCTAATGCTGAATTTTGTGGTGAGGACCGGATTTGCTATCTTCTATTTGCTATCTTCTTATAGCCCTTTCCTGCTTTGTGGGCATCAGTTATTTTGATTTTTTTCACTCTAAAATTGTAAAAAACAAAAATAATACACTAATCTTTCTTAAAATGTTGAAAAGAATGTTTCACCTTTAACTTTATGCCTTTTTGAGATCAGTTCATCTTCTACTCACTTAACTATTCACAGTAACAGAAATTTTGACCATGCGCCTAAACATTTTCATGCCACTGTATATTACAATTACTAGAAATAAAGTGGGTTCTCTTTCCAGCCTAATTGTGTGAGAAAAAAAAATCAATAATAGAGATTTCCGGTTTGGTTATTTATCGACATATTAATTTACCATTTTATGTAAGGAAAATGCTTGTGCATACAAAGTATGCTGCTTCGGCAGCAGTTACAACTGCCTGACACACATGAACTGCATGTCTTGGTAAAAGAAATGGTCAAATGGTATATTTCATTTTTGGCTATATAGATGGTTAGGCTTAATTGGGAAACAGTTTTAAATGAGGGGTAGTAAGGGTGCTTGTTTTCCTCCCCAGAGCGCCCCATATGGGTGATCACGATTCCTTCTTTTGTACTTACATTGTCCACCTTTGGCAGCCTCACCACGCTGCTCCCAAATATCTTTGTTAGGCAGTTGCAGTCCATGGGGCTGAAATCTCTTCAGGACCCAATTTACTAAATGATAAATTTGAAACTGCTGATTAAAACCTGGAGCTTCTCACTGCCATTGGTGTGGATGGGATCATTTGCATCTTGGGTCGGTGACATGATGGGTTTTGCTTTTGAGTGTGCCTCAACTTTGTTTTCAGTGTCTGTCTAATGACACCCCAGGATGAAACATTCCTGTCTGGTCCTATCAGTCCACCTCACCACTCATTCAGCAAAGGGATTTTTCTTTACGTTCCCCTTTTTGGTTAAAATTGAGGTTCAGGCCCATGGGCTAATGAGCACTAGTTACTGATGATGGATAAATGTACCTGCCATTAGGCATGTCGTGTTGCTACCATAGTAACACAACAGGTGCCAGCCTTGTAGGTGTAGTGTTGATATATGGATGTTGTGTACAATATGCTACACACTGATTCATTATGACAAAGCCACACACACACACACACACACACACACACACACACACACACACACACACACACGCGTAAATATAAATGTGTGTGTGTGTGTGTGTGTGTGTGTGTGTGTGTGTGTGTGTGTGTGTGTGTGTGTGTGTGTGTGTGTGTGTGTGGCTTTGTCATATTGAATTAATGAGCGTAAAGGTTAAAATGGGCAGCAATAATATTTTTGTAGATACGGTAAGCAAGTAAGCATCAGGTGTGTATGATATGATCAAACTTCCAAAAGAGCTCAGGGTACAGGGTGTACTTGCCCTGGCCATGGAAACAAATTCTGTGGAGAGACGCAAAGATGCCAGTAAAGAGAAGGTGCAGAGAGACACTCTTTGCACAGGACAAATAACCTATACAATATGTGTCTAGGGAGACGGTTGAGAATGCAAAGAGCATTATACAAGAAAATAGTCTGTTTGTGATGGACAAAGAGTCAGGCTCTGATTTCTGAAATTACAAGTCAGTTAATGGATGGAGGGCAGAAGTATAGAGGAGATGAGTGAGGAGAAAAACGGGAGAGAGAAATAAGCATCATTCACTTGAGTTAAAGAAACTGGGAGGAAAGAGGAATGAGATAAAGGGACAGAAAGGTAAGGAGTCCTCTAAACATTATGATAATCACTAGTTCATGGTACCAGGTGATGAAAGGGCCTGACTATCTGACTGGCAAATCGCCAGCTAACCTGGCAAGAGATTCGCCGACCAGCTGGCTGAACCTGAAACTAATCACAGTTCACTGGACTTAAACATATGTCTTCTCAGTGGACAAAAACCTCAGACCAACAAAGAGTTCTGTCAGGAAGAACAGGAGCCAACAATAAAACTGGGCAACACCGTTATTAAATAATCATCAAGCTTTAAATGATCAAATGATTGTGCTCCATACTGCACCTCTGTAAATTACCCTCACCTTCTTTCCAAAAAAAAAATGGTTTCTTCCAAGAACCAACAAATGTATTGGGTACTAAAGTCAAGATTCTATGTGTATGCAAAAAAACAACTTCCCTAATCTTAACTGAGACTGAGTAGGAAAAGAGTCTCCTACAAAAACATTGTGTTGGACTGATTAAGACAGAAATCCCTCCCAGATCTTAATCCTAAATTTGAATATTTCTTAGTTATCCAAACCAAACCAAGACCATTTTTTATTGTTGTGCCTTAACCTTTTTGTCGACATGTTTCATAGCACATACAACCCAACAGGAATCCATTACAATCCATCAAGAACAGTCAGAGGCTGTATGCTTGAGAGTCAAAGAGCATGGCGTCAACATAAATGCAAATGTAACAGACAACGGAGACTGACTCCATTGTTTATAAGGAAAAGTTTATAGACAATGTGAAGACAACGTGACAGTGAGAAGGGGGTCGCTCATAGTGATGAATCTACAGAGGATTATCACCTGAATCTGTAGCTTCCCTCGGCTTTACACAGCTTTATGGCGATTTTTGTTACTATTGTTTACTGTTTTGGTTTATTCTCACTGCTCTCATAGCACCGTTTTCTGCCACAACAGGCAGCTGTTTTTTTTCTTTCTCAGCAAAAAAGCTCAAAAAACCCTCTTTACACTACCTGATCAGTACCAAACAGCAGACATAATTAGACATAATTAATTAAACAAAGTTGAAAATTTAGCCAATAAAAAGCTAAATATTCCCCTCAGAAGATAATATAGACCAAAAAGAGCTAAAGGAGAGTGAATATTGGACAACGTAGCCTGAAAAATGACCGCGAAGGATGCTCAACTTATTTCCACAGCCTCAAGTGGCCAAAAAATCAATTATTGCAGGTTTAAGGCTTTAAACCCATTCTAAAAAATAAAGGTCTCGTTTTGAAATGATTGTCTTGTATCTTTAAATAGACTTATGCAATTTTTACTGCTAATAATTTTTCTCGGTCTCACTCAGTGAGTGCGACTTGGTGTAAAGACATGAATGCTGAGGGGTCAACAATCTATTCAAATTTTCTCAAACCTATGAATTGTTGCCCCTCTTGGTTTCCAGCATTTCCGCCCAGTCTTTCCACTCTTTTTCCGACTCTGTATTATTTGTATGTATTAAGTGCTCTTTTTTGACTCTTGCACCTTAAAAAAGCCCCAGTGTCTCCGGACAAACAGATCCGCTTTAGTGCCAATAGCGTTTAGAGAGTCTAATATGGTGCAGCCACTCCCTGCTATGTGCAAGCTAATGAAAATTTGACCCTACTATTACAGAAACCAACACTGTGCCTTATTGATGCTAATTAATATCTTCCTATTCTTACGTCAGATCTGATTCTTATCCTGGATTCTATTCGACTTGTTTTAAAAAAATCCGCCTGGGTCAGTTGTACGAAGCAGTGGGAAACTGTTATGTATGAGTTCTCCAGGTTCCAGTTAGTCTTAATCTCTTTCTTCCTCCTGCGATCAAAACTGCAGGCAGCCTGTCTTTGAAATGCATTATCCGTGCAATTATGAAATGAATGTGGATGTTATTGAAGCCATTAAAGCTGGAACACTGCGGTTGGCAAGAGCAGGGTATTTCAGTCTGTCTGTCTTCAGAAAAGTGTGATAAAATATTAAATTACAGCATGTTTCCGTGATTGAAGTGTCATTTGTTAGTTCAATATTGTATCATGAGACCTATACATTAAATCAGTGCAGGATGAGTGTACTTGCATGCCCAAAACAACACGCAACGACGAAGGCATCGTAGAGAGGGATTACTCAAACAAGCAACGAGTGCTGAGAGTAGGTGAACAACAATTAAAATACAGACAAAACTGTATAATCAAAATACACACACACATATTGAGAACACCTGAAATATCTGGACCTGGACACAGTATTAGTTGTTAATTAGTCTCCATCATGTTCATCATTTCTCTCATAGCAAGAATTTACAACCAGTGCAGGGACATAATGTTTCAGTCAGTACGGACCTCAGCTATCACCTTAGTCATTAAGAAACAATAAGTTTCAACCTCATGTGAAAATATCTCTACTCAGCTGCAGCCAAACCTGAAAGGAGTTAGGAAGAAGACCTACACAATGTAGACTCATTAGCTTTTCCTACTCACACACACAGACATGCGGCAACATGAATGAAAAGGGTCACATAGATCAGAAAAAACAGACAAGACAAAGGTGACATGATCCACATTCCTGCCGATGGTTTTGCGTTTTAGTGAGTAAAACTCCACAGGGCACATTTAAGGTTGTTCAAAGTGGACATGGACGTGCGCATGTATACGCATGCTTCTGCAGGTAGAAGAAAAGATACAAACAATACAAAATCCCACTCGTCATAACATTGCTCTGCAGGACCATTATTGTTAAAAAAAAAAAAAAAGAAAAATTCCTAGGGTTCCTTTAATGTTTTGACATTAATAATGGACATCATGGATCGGAGTCACTTTATCGCCGTTACTTTGTTCATTGTGTACAACATTAAGTTCTTTAGTGCTAGCCTTAGGTAAATCAGGGTGATCAGTTGTTAATGCAACAAATGTGCATTAAAATAGCTGAATAGGTTTACTTAGATGAGTCAAAATCCCATGGGCAAAGAAAATAGGTTGCAAATTTAAACTACCAAAGAAAGGTGGTATGCCTAGGTAGATGAGGTTGATGAGTATAGTTTCATCTGCATTAAAACATCCTAAGGTAGACAGGTAGTCAATGTCATAACAAATGGGAACTCAATAATGTTATATATTGATGTCCTGATACAAATCTATGCACAAAGTAAACATCTAAGGGGTCAAGCAGGCAGTTGGCGGTTTTTCATGTCCTGTAATAATGTTGAAGAGTGTCTGAAAAAATTACTTTGAACCAGGAAAAAATGCAAACAACCTGATAAACAGCAAGTGAGTTTTCCAAATGAGCACCCTTATTAGAAAGTACGCCTGTGATCTCATCTGTAAATAGAACAGACGTTTGAATTAACAAAACATAAAGCCAGTGGCAGAGAAGGGAGAGCTATCATTAGAGACTACAGAACCAACTAGACCGCTGAGAATGCACATATACAGTATAATTTCTTTATTAGTATATTAGAATTTCATGCAAAACAGAGAATGTCAGGTCTAGTCAAACACGATTTGCACTCTAGTTTTATAAACTATAATCTACAGCCTTGGGTTTTCAAGTTATTAGCAGTCAAATTAATTGAGTGCGAAACAAGGTGGTATTCAAAGGTGCAAATATGAAAAGTAGCAACACAATTTGAATTTCAGCAAAACAGCTGAGTCATGTAGATGTGAGCTTAATGCGTTTAATATTACAAATTTCTTTTCCATTTTCAGACTATTTATACCTTGCCAGTAGCTCTCTGGGGTGCTGCTGTATGACAGTGACAAATGAAATCATGTTCAGCTCTACAGTACATGGATGAGACGAACAGTGAACCCATGAACACACCGGATTTCTGTGTAGTTGTTGTTGCATTGGGTCTTCTCACTATTAACTGCCCATTTCCATGTCTCATTTCAAATCTGCAGCATTAGAAAGCAGAACATCACACCTTTCACTCTCACTGCATTAAAACATAAACCACCTTTCAATTGCCCTGGGGTACATCATAATAAAGATGTCATTAACAGACTTCCATAAATTTTTGCTTCATTTCTTTTTTCCAGAATTCTCTCGCGGATGGCCATTTTATGGACCATCTCTGAGGCTGAGCATCAATGAATTAGTCGGCATCGACTGAGAGTGACAAGCTTTAACTTCATGTGTGCTTTTGTGTCTCTCAACAGGTATACACTCCACCAACAAGACACTTGAGTGTGTGTGTGTGTGTGTGTGTGTGTGTGTGTGTGTGTGTGTGTGTGTGTGTGTGTGTGTGTGTGTGTGTGTGTGTGTGTGTGTGTGTGTGTGTGTGTGTGTTTGTATGTGTGAGTGTTTGTGAGAGACCCCTGCTTAGAGAAACAACCTCCTGTCCACCAGTCAGTATTCAGAGATCGTAAGTACACTTCCATCTTCCCCCTCTGCTTTTCTTTTAAAGTTGATCCTGAAGGATCCCTGTATTAATATCACGCTGTGAGATCGTTTATTTCGTATGAAAGCTATTTAGTTTAACGCTAAACGGACCATTACACAGAAAATGAATCATATGAATAAAGATTTCAACTCCTTCCCTGTCAGTTTGATGTAACAAAAACATATTAAACCTAATCTTAAAAGGATTAAATGCTAAATCCTTTATCAATGTGAGCCATAGGAAAAAGCTACAGAGTTAAATTTTTGTATAACCTCTTTTGTCACTGACTGATCCTTCTGCTTTAATAAGCTCTTTAAAACAAGCCATGCATAATTTTTCCCAGTGTTGTACACTCTAACCTTATCAGCCTCCATGTCATTCTCTTTACCACCAACAAACATAACATATTACCGCTTAGAGGTTATGAACTCTGTTTCGGTGGGAAGCCTCCATTGTCCTGATATTGCAGTGAAGGTGTGATGACACACGCAGCAGCGGTTGGTGTGTGCGCGTCCTCTGCAGCTTTTCGCTCACATCTGCAATTCTGCATTGATTCCATGCCAGTGAGCAGAAAGCTGATGCAGAGTTGTGAGTTCTCTATTAGAGTCAGGTACTTTAGCCAGTGGCTATTGCCATAACAGTATATGTGAGGGAGTTTAATAATGCTGCAGGTAAACGACTGCAGTCAGTACAGTAATCACATTTGCTGCAGTCATAAGCATTTTGTGGAAAAGTATTATTCACACAATTAATATACTATTATGATTATTCCTGTTTTTCAATTTTAAGATAAAATATATGATGATACAATTCAAGTTACATCAAAGCATTCATTCTTCTTATAATTAACCCATAATGTAACAAACATTGCATTTTACAGAACGGATATTTCAACAATTGGAAGCTTTCCTTAATTAGCATATAAAACAAAATTTACATCAAACATCAAAAACATGCTTTTTATCCCCACAGCACTTCAGGATTATAATCAACTGACAATCCCAATTATTGTCTCAGAGAGGTGGCCACTTAGGCGCAAAAATGCCACATGTTTTATCACCTTGCTTTTCAACAAACTGCTAGAGTGTCAGAAAAAGCCTGCTGTGTCTTACATTTCAACTGGGAAAGGGTGGCATGCTAAGCTGATATTAACGAGATCCTTTAGAGATGTTAAGATTTTAAACTTAGTCTCAGGACCTGTCAAAAATCAGAACATTTGCATTCCCATTGCAACATGGCTTGATTCATTTGTAAAAATATCAGGTTATCTCTGCTTCAGAATTCATTTTAGTGGACTACCTGACACGCAGACTGACCAACCCTCATGCTAGTGTTTGCTTTTCATTTAAATGAAAAGCAAACACATTAGACATTTTTCCTCCAGCTTCACAGCTGCAGATTGCTGCAGCGAACAAATGAAATGCCACTCCTAAATATCTCAGTATTACTGCTGGAGGAGAGAAGCCAGCGTCCTTCGCCACTTCACAGAGATTTGAGCAAACTGTGCTGAGTGGAGAAGACCACAGCGGACCTGGTGTGCTGTGGATAGACAACATAGATGCAGCCCCCCCAAAAAAAAAAAAAAAGCCCTCTGGGAGGGATATAAACAGCTACTCGAGCATGTGGAAGGTGTTGCTAACACAGGCAAGGACAGGGGAGTTTGTTTTTCACCTGCATATCTGTGTTTGGTATGCATAATGATGCTTTTGCTGGATTATTATTGTGACCATTTGCCTGACTGAGTGCATGCGAACGTAACATGGTGGAGAAGAATAGGTCAGACTTAAAGATCAGGTAGTGATTAAGCCTGAGGTACAGATAAAACACTGTTACATCATCAGAAGCACATGGCAGACACCTAATAATATGCAAATGAAACTAGGCTGGAAATTATTGGACTCTTACCTTACAAATGATTCATTGGCTGATGCTGATTCTGGGATAAATGTGGGATTTACCTGAAAAAATCCCTCAACGATTTAGCAAAATGAGAAACTAGCAGCAACTAACCAGGAAACCACAGACATTGAACTGTTTTTGAAGCCAGAGGCAGGTTAGAGACTTGCGCCGAGGCTGTAGCCTGTATCAAATCTTTTCCAAAGAAAGATAAACTTAAATACAGTAAAGCCATTTAACACTGAGTCTCAGCCTCAAATTGCAATCCCCTCCGGTTAAGAGTTCTCTTTTATTCTTTTGCTATGTTACAGATATTGGATCTGACCTGATTCAATGCTTGTATTGATCAAGTTGATTGAATAACAGTCTGCCATTTGACGTTATACCGTTGAGATCGCTCTGGCTGACGAGCTGAGCTCTGCTGCAGGACCTCAGTGCATTTCCCCATTGCACCGACTCCAGAAACCCTGTTCAAAGTAGTTAGAGCCAACATCAGTCAGACCAACTCATCAACGGCCAGGCTGGATTTCCTAGTGGGGAGCATTTACCAGCTCAAAACCAGCAGACTGATCTTCAGCCTCTGGTAGATTCCTCTTATCAAGACACTGTGACCCTTGCTTCATTCCTGTCCTCTCTGTGCATCTCGACATTTACCCTTGCTTTCTTCAGCTACTCCATCTATACTGCTCCCTCCAGCAGATTCCTGTATACAGTGGATACAACAACAAAATCAACTGGCGACAAATCTAGCGACTTTTTGGACAAACCTTAGCTACTTTCTGTAGAAGAGAATCACCAGTATTGCCCCTTGCCCCACAAGCGTGAGGTTGGGCTTTCCCTCCGCAGACACACCTCTCATTCAGTAGACCTAACAGCAGCTGCCACAGATGTGCATTAGCTTCTATCTTCCTCTCTGAGTGTTCATTTTACGAGTAAATATAGCCGAAATCACAGCCGTTGTGTTTAACTTGTGTGTATGGTGAACGTCAGACGACGTCACAGTTATAACATCAGGATTTTAGCAGTGCCGAGCAGCAGCTTGGAAATGGCTTGGAAGTGACAGCTGGTTAACATGTAGTCTAAACGGGCCTCGTTTCAGTCACTATTTCATACTTGTTGTGTTGTCTGACAACAGAAACAGAAAAAGATGTAAATGAGAACAGCTTTATTGGGAATTCGGCTGTATTAAATTACTATATATGTGAGCAAAGACAGTAGGAGAGAAGCAAACAGAAAAGGGCGGCCCAGCCATAGACTAGGTTTTGATCTAGTCTTGTTTCTCCTGCTACTTGTAGATGAACGTTCTGTGACGTTGAGCTTACAGCAGCCATCAAACAAAGTGGATTTTCTTATCTCTGGCCCCTTGAGCTAAGAAGCTCTGAGGCCCCTTGGATGTCTTTCTTCTCCTGTTCAGATAGAGAGATGCCAGCTTCTTTGGGGCACTAACACAGCTCAGCTTGTGCCAGCATGTTGATATCAAGAAGTGTGGTAAATACTGAGGCAGAGATCGCTGTTGCTAATCATTGCTGGCAAAACTGTTAAATTGCAATCAGTCATTCAAAAGTAGACCATCCTTTTTCTTTTTTTTTTTAAAGTTTTACTGAATTTAGGCCAGGTCTTATTCTGAAATCCTTTTTTTGATCTCAGTGGGATCCTCACGCTTAGATAAGAGGGGATATGTGTGATACCACTGCTTACTCGTGTGTGCATGTCTTACAAGTGTACAAAAGTGTGCGGGATCATCTCCAGTCCCATCAACATGGTACTTGTCTCCTGTCACAACACTGTCTGGCAATGAACGGCTCTGTCACACTGGGTGACACAGCACTCCAATAAATAACAGAGAAGGACCTCTAACAAAGTAATTATATATTCTGAGAGTTTCATCTTGATGTCCATGTGTTCCACCAAAGAAATGGATGACACAGAAATACACGTAAAAAGGCTTAAAGGCATAGTGGTAATGAATTAGCAAAAATGGAGTTTGACAAGTCAAATAATGTTCTGAACAGGATGTAGTTGATGCAAATGATGAGTCCGTCTCTGCAAGTTTTAATGTTATTTGCCCTCCGTTTGCTACCACTGTTGTTAATTTTGTCATCATCTCTCAAATACTACTTAAGATTTTTTAAATTTCTTTTAATCGCCTTTTATTTTAATGGGCCCGAGAGCAAAGTGCAGGTGCACCTTCTACCCCAGAGACAGCTATGTCATTGTCAAAGTAAAATCTGTATCCAGAGGTCAAGTATTCAGTGAGACAGGATGTCAGATTCAATGATTGCAGGCTGCTCCATGTGGCTGACACTTGTTTTAGTGTTTTTTAGTGTCTTAGTATTTAGTACATTTGGTTGTAAAGTAGTACATGTACATCCTCAGAAACAATGCCAGACTGAAGGATAGAATAATATATTCTCTGTTATTTGAGTGCACAGACCATGGGCTGTATCACACCAGTATGTTGTGTATTTGTCTAGTTTGCAAGATAATAATGTTGAATTAAGATTCTGAGAATTTTGGCCCACTGGGAGCGTCTAAATTTTAGAACTGTTTCACCCATCACTTAAATTGGGTATGCTGGGCCCTCGACAGAAGTTATACCAAAATCTCCTTTATAAGGTCATTTTGAGCGATTGGAAGACATAATTAAGTGGCATATTCATTTTTAGCAGCCCTTGGCTGCTGTCACGTATGCCAAATTCTCCTGAAATGTGGCACCTCAATAACATGAACCTGTGATGCAATACAATACAAAATTAAAAAATGAAATCAGTTTTGTAAAACTAACAATGATAATTTTGTTGAGGCTGTTATATTGGACTTGTGTTAGACTGTGTGTGTTGTATTGTAACATACTGTCTGGCCATATACATTAGGGGGATTAGAGTATATGTGTGGATGTACGGATGTACAGTATGTACTGCCTACAAGTACCAACATTTTAACATTTTTTGAGAATTAGCCTCAAGGGAAAAGCTCCCTCAACTCATTTAATATTTAAAATGAGTCTTGAACAACTGTGTGCAGACTAAAATTAATTTTCCACAAATTCTGGGTCACCCTAAGAATATTATGTCACCATCTATAAGCTCTCTCGCTTTCCTTTTGTCTGCCTTTTTCAATGTTTAAAAAAGAACTAAGAGCTTTTCTAGTCACACAATACCTTCCAAAGCATCTTTCAGGAGATTTAAAGATTTAATATCCCATTTTGCAGTGCCGGTTTGTAGGTGTCATTTTATGTCATGATGACTGATGTGTGTTCAACCTGCGCATATCTAGATTTTTCTTTGACGGAAGGGGAGGGGCAGTTTTCTTTTAGTAAACTGACCCAGACCTATCATAACTGACTTTAATCACTGATTTATTTAGAGATTTGACTGGACTTGACTTTACTGATCCTTAAAAGAGGGATTACAAATATTTTAATGATATATCAGACATTGAATACATTCTATTTAAAACATGTGAGTTGTTAAAGATTTCTGTCTAACAACCAGAAGTAATATGAAGTATTCCCAATAGAAGACCAGTGATTAAAATGCAATTATATTAAATCTCTATAAATGATCTCCATGGTGTAGTAATAGTTTGTCTGCTTTATAGCCTGTAATTCATGAGATGAAGAAAAACATACTCCTTTTGCAGGCAATGCTTAAGTTGGTCCAACTGGATCTTGGTTTCCAAACCTTCCAGAGTACAAGGTGAAGGCATGACCACTACGGAATGAAATGCAGTTCTGTATTTATAAACTTCTCTAAGACTGTTGATCCAATAATTTCTGAATTTGGCATGCAGCATCTTTGGAAACCCAAGACTAAAAGTTACTAAAAGATCGTTGGCAATCCGAAAAAAAAAAGAGCTTTAACTTGTGAAAGCAAAGTTAAATCTTCAAAATAATTGACATGATCAGTCGTGTAAATGCCAGTATGGTAATATGATATATACTTTTTTTATTTAAATATCATAAGGAAATCTGTAAAATCACAGTCAATATAAAAGTCAATATAAACCACTGAATTGCTCGGTTGATCCACATTTCCCACGGCACTCGGACCTGCCAAACGCTATTTTCAGGCTACGTTTTATTTAACTCCTTTGAAATGAGCGGCTTGACAGCAGGCAGGCACACCCACACAAACATCAACACATTCATATGCAACCGCATGCACATTCACACACAGACAGAGAGAGAGAAAGGAGTAACAAAGGATAGAGAGAAACAAAAAATGATTTGGAGACAGTGGGAAACAGGTTGTAGCAGAATACAAAGAAGCTAAAGATTGGGGATAGAGCCGCATGCATGCTGACTTTTAGATACACACAGGGTAACACACATACAGTAAACATGCATTAAAAAAAAAACATGCGGTTACCTGTTTTCTAAATCAATCATGATATTATTTCCTGAGTGATACTATGTGACCGGTACTTTGATTAAATGAGGGGAGCAGTAATAGCCTTCCACATTCATCATATTATACATCACTATGTATACCTGGACATGTGTTGAGAACAACTGAATAAATAAAATGATTATTATTATTATTATTATTATTATTACTATTATTGAACTGATGGGTGTAAGCCTCCAGGTATGTTCAGTTGGGCAGTCAGATAGATAAAGGATAGGATGAGTGGAAAAGAGGGGTGGAGGGAGAGAGAGAGAGGAAGAGAGAGAGAGAGAGAGAAAGAGGAAGAGAGAGAGGGAGAGAGAGCTTTTGTTAAAGACCAGCAAGAGTGTGAGGATAATGTAGTTGTGTCTTTACATGTAGATGTAGTCTGGGGAATTTGCACAGTCCTCTTACTCATAACCTCTCTTCGTTCCTCAGCCCTCAGGCTTACAACTGCTGTAGAAAACGAAATGTTGCTTCTCACTCCACAGGTTGCTATGGTGACTACTGACCTGAAGAATATGTAAATCACAGCCTCCACAGGTATTTTAGAAAAAATGTGAGAGGCAATTATTTTTGCAAGAATGACAGACTGGTTCACATAAACTCCCTGATACTTCTATGAAACGACCGTGTGAATCACCTTGGGTCTGGTACCTTGTGCCGAGCAAAGATTTTTATGTCATTGGTAGAGTTGAAAAGATCAGCATATTAAAGATAAACAGAAATTGAATTGGCAACAATTTGATCGAGGATTAATTGTAATTTTTTAACCAAAAAATTAGAAAATAAAAACACTGTTTGCAGCTTCTCAAATGTGAGTATTTGCTGTTTTTTTTAGTAACCTACAATAGTAAAGTTAGTATCTTTGGGTTTTGGACTGTTGGTTGGATCAAACACGCAATCTGAAGATGCAAACTCTGGCTCACTATTTTTGGACATTTTAGAAATAAAATTGTTTACCCAATTATTTCGAGAAAACTATCTGCAGAACAATCAATAATGAAAATAATCATAAGTTGCTATTAGCTACCAAAATATGAAGACACTATCAAGGCTCTGCTTTAGACTTATATACCAAATGCATCTGTATGTGTGTGTGTGTGTGTGTGTGTGTGTGTGTGTGTGTGTGTGTGTGTGTGTGTGTGTGTGTGTGTGTGTGTGTGATATCTACAACAACAATAATGAGGAATAATAATCAATAAAAGTAGTGGAGCAATTTATTTTTTCAGTGCAATATCCTGAGCATGCCCAATAAAATAATGGGGCTTAATGCGTCGGCACACAGTACTCTTCACGTAAAGCACAGAAACACATTGTGTGCTTGCATACATTTACACTCTTCAAGACTTTCTATCTGGGATTAATTTCTCTGTTAGTCTGTGTACTTGTCACATACAGACACAAAGACACACACACACACACACATGCTTGTGCAAGTGTGAGGTGTAAAGGCTTTCTGAAGCATGAAATAAGCTTTCTTAGGGAACAGTGAAGAAGAGAGTGGCTGATGTCCCCTGCTATTTCTTAATTAAGTACATGCAGTTCTCATCTTAAAATTGTAAATGTCACCTCAGAGCTTCTGGCTACCGTTCCAGTCCTTCCTCTTGGTTATGGCTCTGAAGTAAAATGCTGAGGCGCAGTCTGAGTAATGCAACACTTGCCTATACTCTTAATAAGATACTGTGAGTGAAGGGCTCTGTAGCTACATTGGCAGGTCATTCATTATCTTGAAATCTCGAAGATAAACTCAAGAATTAAATTTTGCCCTTAATGTCAGAGTGAAAAAATGCTCATGCAGTATATCAACTACCAAAAGACAGAACATTTTTCCCAGAGTTTCTTTTCCAAAACAGGTAAATAGATTCTCGATTCTCCTCCTTCTCCCCTCCCTCTACTTCTTCTGCCTCTATATCACACACAAGGATGTGTGATGTTTTTGTGTGTGTGTGCATGTGCGTGATGTGTGCTCTGGACTGTGATGAGCCGAGAAGAGGCAGCTTGACGATAAGAAACATATCAGTGCTCAGCACCTGCCTGCATCCTGAATGACTGACTACACAAGCCGATTGCATGTGGAGTCCCTCTCATTCTCACAGCAAAAATCCCAAAACTATTATAAGGGAAATAAAGTGCAGTGTGCACACTTTCAGGCTCGGCTCTGCTAATGAATGCAATTTCTCCCCGCTTGTTGGCTGCGAAAATTAACCACATCAAACAAACAACCGAGTTGAAACAGAATTTTCATTATTTGTTGTTTTGACTTCAGCATGGGATCAGTCCTCAGGAAAGATTAGAAGTTAAGCTTTGAAGAAGAAGCAGACCCTAGACTCAAAAACAAAAAATTGTAACCAAACCCCACAAGCTTCAAGTACATTTGTCATTGTGTAACAAAATGCCGCAGGAATTATGCTGAGGTTAGCTTCTGACAGTACCGTTATACGCCTCTCAGGTTGTACCTGTGCTATAATGGCCCTGCCAACTCAAGTCATGTCCTCCCAATACATCCAGCTCTTTTTAAAAGGACACAGTAAATATCTGTGTCTTTTCTGTAGCACCTCACCTGACTACCTTGACTGGTTCGTAATCACATAATCTGTCTTTCTAGCCACTGCCTGTGCTCTGTTTGCTTTGGTGTGTCTGCAGCTTGGTGGAAAAGTAGAAAGAAGGTTAGATATGCCACTCAGTACACAGTATCACAAAGCACAGCTGTTCATTATCCTAAGGCAATCAGGCGTTTGTTTGTCCTGGGTTCAGAGTAAAAGGTTTGAGCGTACAATTACATGCTGACATAAAAACATCTGGCTTCAACACTACCACTAACACCAAGCACAGTGTCTAATTTTATTACCTTTTAACTGCATTTCATGCTTGAACCCTACATGTTTCTCCCCACGAAACCCACACACATGGTCATCTAATTTAGCCATCCAAGCCCTGACTCCCCTGCAGTTCCTTCCTTTCTATACCACACACCAAAATTCATGTAAACAAACATTGTATTGCACTAAACTCTCGGGGTCCCTGTCACAGCACCACCACTTTGCAATCAACTTTGCTTTCTCAAGCCCCACACACGTGGTTGAGCACAGGCTTTCACACTGTGCTGAAGAGGAGAGGAGCTGTGACGATTAGCTGAGACAGGGCCGGGGCCTCAAGGAGAGAGGCAATGAGCAGCCACTTAACACCTTAGGCACAATCATAAGCCGTGTGCAAGTCCACTCACACAGAGACATGAAATTTTACATTAAATGTTAGGCGAGACATTAGCAGCATCTTCTACCATTATAAGACACCCTTTGCACCTTATAATGAAAAAGATGGATACGTTTTAGTGTGTCTAGTCAAAGTGGTAGAAAAGGAAAAATAATATTCATGAGTCAAAGAAAAGCTGAAATTACTAAAAAGGGACAAGCTTACACAACAGTGACCTATCCTCCTTTTCTGTGACTCAAATACACTCTTATTTTTCATGTTCTCACCTTCAGTATCATGATACAAATGTTCCCTAGTGCACTGTTGGTGTAGTGCACCGCTCTTTGCGCAACAGAGACGATTTTACTGATTGATCCCTGCAAATGGTCCTGCAAAAGGTTCGATATGACAGTCCACCCAGAGCATTACCTGCAATCTTGTTGATTATCTCCACATTCACATCGATTATCATGTGGTTCCCTCCCTGCTCACACTCAGTTATCACTCTGTGGTTGCTGATACAGAGCCACATTATTGATCACAGGCCATTAACGGGGAGAAAAGTGCACGCTTGCAGCTTGATTCATCACAACTCATGGCGGAGCCATCACTTAGTGGGCCACCTACACTTGCATCTGGAATAAACATCCTCATACGGGTACATTTTACACCAGGTACTTTCTATAAAATGAATTCAGAGAGTTTATTCATGCATAGAAGACTGCTTGACACTTTCCAAACAGAGCTGAAGGGTGACTGGGTACAGTACTTGTCAAAAACAAAACAAAAGATGTAAAAAGGAATTGATAGGAGATGCTATCTTCTTATCTTTACTCCGTGCTCTCGCCATTAAATGTGCTAGTTGAACGCCTCTCGAATTAATATTAAAAGTCTAATTTTTCTGGGCTTGATACTGTGCCATTTTGTGTCGTCAGCTGGAGCAACAAACAAACATTTGTTGGTGATATGGTCGATATGTCAGGGTTGTACAGGGACAGTGTCATGTTGATTGAAAGCAGTGGCTTAGCGCTAAGGGAAATTCATTGCGCATTCTTATTTACTCTTTGTAACGTATCAAGGAACCATTTTTTTTCCAATACTGAATACCCTTACTAATGCTAGCAAGCGAATTACACATGACAATGACAACTGCAACAAGAACTGCGCGCAGCCGGGGGTTCTGCTTCAATGCAATAGTCAAGCTCTTTTAGATATGTGCACCGCAGCAGGCTACATATTCCTCTTTCCTCTCCTTTGCCCACGGTGCATTAAATGGATTAAAGCACTAAGAGCAGCCAAGCATATATTCATTTCCTCCACACTGAGGGTGAGAGCAGCAGACAGCAGACAGCATATTATGGAGTGTCACAAAGTCCCTGGACCGTCTCTCCAAATCAAAGACATAAGATTAAAATCTCTAGAGTAGATACAATCTTCTTCATTAAGCAGCTTTGATGCAGCAGTGTTTGTTTGCTTTTTGTCCAATGTAAGTAGCTGTTACCACACTCATATGGGAGATAAGATATGAATACAAATGTATTAAAATATAATAGCTAAGAAACTGTTCTGAAGGAAAAAATGTTGTTATATTTATCTACACAGTTTGAGATTTTGGTTCCATGACATGAATTAAAGTTAAACATAAGTTGGAAACATAGAGCAGGTCTATGTTGTGTACACAGTATGTTGACTGACTATTTTCTACACTATTGTTCACCTTTAATTTGCAAAACTGAGGATCTCTGATTTGATATTCAGTGTAATGCACCTCAGAACAACATAGATACTATAGCAACCCTTTCCAGACACATGAGGGATATACTTCTGTTTCATCCTAGCATAACAAAGACCTATTCTCTCCATGTCAGCAATATTAGGAAGCCAGTTTTCAGTTGATTGACTCTCTGTGATTGTTTTTTTTTTTGCTATGTGTGTGTGTTTCAATACAGTGCAGGTTTCGAAATACTTTTTTAATATCTAGCCACTCTAATATAATTTTATTTCTAAATCTGTCTACAACTATAAAAGAGTGATTTGCGTGATAATAATAATCAACTCCCCAATTTTCGCTAGAGGTCATTGGTCACCCCTGTCTCCTACAAATTACAGTAATATACAGTATAACTAGTTTGAATTCGCAAAAATATTATGGAGAAATTTTTGCCTAGATTATGTTCACAGGCAAATTGTTAAAATAAAAGAAGTATGATTTCTTATGGCCAGTGACAAGGTCATGTGAGCTGGGCTTCCGTCCTGTATTCAGGGTGTGGTAAGTGTTAACGCAGTTTCAGAACAAGCACACAAGAGTGAATAGTTTGCGCAAGGTAAAGTGTAAAATGAAGAGCAGTACACAAAGCCGGATGTAGGATGTTGCTTTATGGACTACATCAGAAAGTTAATAACTATGACTTAATGACTTTTTTAATATCACTTCTAATATATGGTATTCTGCCATGTTTGTGATTTTTTAATTTAAGTTCTATTCTGCCGGAGAGAGCTCAGCTGCTCTCTCTGTTGGAAATAACCTGCCTCGCTCTGAACAATGTCACACTTGTAATTTAGTTTGAAATTCACATTAGGCTCCTAAAATACAGGGTGTTAAGGTCAGGGAAATATCTCTGTTAAAAACTGAAAAGGTTAGCACATGATGTTGCTGATGTTTCAAGTCAGTGTTGACTTTTTCAAACGTGAACCGAGACGACGATTTTTCAGCGTCCCAGTTGTTCTGAGTTGTCTAAACCCAACTAAAAAACATCAGTCAGTCATGCTCTAACATTGAGGATGTTGGAGGGTAAACAAATGCAATACATTGACAGTGAATGTTATGCAGATATGTTTAATCAACCTGATTGCCCAACAAGAACATTGATACTGGACAATTCGCCAAAACCCCTGATTACATACAAATCTGTTTTTCACATTTTTTTCTCTCCATAGTATCTGCACCTTGCAATACGGTATTAGGGTATAAGGAGGGACTGTGATTATGGCCAATAAATTATCGCAAAGGTATGGTTAGAGTTAGGCAACTAAAACAACTAAAGAGAGGTTAAGGAGATCTCCTGGTTACAGTTAATAAAAAGGCAAAACATTAAGTGCAGTTCTGTGATGGGATTGGAACATAATTCCTAGGTTGCTGGGTTGGTTTAATATAAACATTTTGACTTGGTAGTGGATAGTTTTCAGTAAAAAAAAACCCCATTAAGATGTAATGTAATGTAACAGTTTAACTGAGTTTTCAAAAACTGATCATAATAGCAGTAAGACCCAGCAGAAAAAGTGCTGATGAATAATTTAAGTTAATACAATTTTTGGTATCATAATTAATAATAATGGCATTTGAATGAGTTGTTTTAGTCAGAGAGATATGAAAATCACATCACAAAGTGCCATTGACCACGACTGTGGCAACACATTAGAAAACCTCAAAGAGAACAAACAATTGCTACACAATTGCTGCACAGCAGTGGACTTTGGTCCAAGCTGAGACTTGGGAAGACTGGGGCCTGGCTGGACTCAGGCAGGCAGGCAGTGGGAGCATGCCGACTCAGCAGGTTCAGATAATTACACACACTGATGGAGCAGCCAATTGGTATTCTCTGCACACCCACAAAAACATACTAGTAGATAAGTCAGTGGCAAGAGAGGGAGACAGAGAGAAAGAAAGGGAAGAAGAGCTGCTACAGAAAAAACTCCCAGACCAGCCAGACCTCAACAGCAGGGAGGCTGGGCTAAAAATTAACCAAATGCCATGGTCTGAACCCGAGGTGTGGAGCCTTCTGACAGATAAAGGATACTCAAGGACACCAAAGGATCAAGACTTAAATGTATGCTTGATGTATAATCTTCAGATTGAGTGGAATCAACTCATCGTGTCAATAGACACCACCAATCACCTGGCCAGAAAGCTGTTGGGAAAAGCAGCCATGACAAAATCAGAAGATGCACCTCAGTGAGTGATGCAATAGTGGTGCATGGCCGAGAGGTCTGGGTATTGTGTTTAATGAGGTGATGCACTGTTGTGTCTATACCTTGTCATTAATACATGGAAACAGAAGATATGGATACAACTGTTTTACCAACTGTTGTTACAGCAAAGCTTTTTTAATATTCTCTCTTCCACTTCTTATGTTGGAAGTGTACAGAGGAGGAAAATAGAATCGGGAATGTAATATTTTATGCAGTTGAGAATTAATATTACAGAAAGAGATTTTGTGGAAATGTGTCTGAATCGGAAAACTAGTTTGCTCTGCTTGAAATGCATAACTAAATATTAGTCAGAAGCACAAATATAGAGAATGGGGAGGGAAATGAGCTGCATGCTGCAGACTGCAGGGAGAAGACCACTTTACTGTAGTCAAAAAAGGGCGGAGTTGGGAGGGGCGTGGGGGTGATATCTTGTGGGTGGCAGTAATAGCAAGAGGAGGGAGAGGCAGCCATGCTGTATTTCGAAGAGAATGAGTGTCACTGCGTGTCGCTCCGCTGTCAGGCGAGCTGCTGAGGGCTGTGCGCTTCACTGAAGGATGACAGTGAAGAGACAGAGCCACTCTGCTGCTGCCACGGCCACTCTGTCTCTCAGTTTTCAACTGCGGACAACTGGCTGGGGTAACTGGCTGCAGGCTGCTGGACTTGACCAGTCATATGAGTGGCTAATCGAGCCATTTTCACTATGTGTGTGTGAAAGCTATAGTCAAGGCATAATGTAAGCTAATGGTCTAATTTACAGCAAATTTCCCCATAAAACATGGAGAAGGCTGGAATTGATTTTGTAAAGGTCAGGTGTATTGGCCTCTGGCGGTAGCTCAGCCACACTGCCAACACTTAAAACTTCAGTCTTATTTGGAGTATTTATATGCTTTGAAAGGTTAGGTCAGGTAAATGACAAGAAATAGATCAGGAATGAAAATTGAAGCAGGCACACACTCTGTACAGTGCAGATTCCCATCAGAGTCCCATCAGAGCAGAGGCTGATTGGTAGACTATGGGGGGAAAATAATGCTACGCAGGCCTGAGTCTGAGAACATAAATTCATAATAACCAGCCAAGGAAACTGCATCTCCTCGCAATCCAAGGAAACTTATTGGACTATGATGACTTATTTTTTTCTCGCTCTTTCTAGTTCACTTAGGAAATGTTTTTCATCAGCTATTTCTCTGCTCCGTGCTTAATTTTACACATTTTAGTTTTAATGCCTTGCGGCTTCATTTAGTTTTTAAACTAATTCTCCACTGCTGCTCAGTTTTTTTTCCACCACCACTACACTATCATTTAAAAATAAACAAACACTTTCAAATATGAGCACACACACATACACAAACAGAACTGCTGGTGTGAAGATATATAATAAACTGGGGGTTAATACAGGTAAGCACTTTATTTAATTAGGAATTTTTTCAATAATTCAGCATTATTTGTCCGATTTTTTTTTTCCTTTTTACTTCAATTTAAATCATATTCATTGGACTAACAAGCAAACATCTGACTCAGCACATCCCACAAGGGTAATTGGGTACTGGTTCTCCATGTCTGCCTCTCATATATACTGTATGTAATTTACCTTCAGCAAACCAATGAGCGTGCCATTTCACGGATGGGTACAGTGGACCCAATTGGAAGGTTAAGAAGATTGCCTCTGTGGTATTTGCCAAACTCCAGTGCTTTGGAGATGCAGCTCCTCCCTTGGCTGCTTTCACCTCCCTCAGTTTAAAAGCCTATCCTTGCTGCTGGAATTTAGTTGGAGCTCATAGTAGACAGAGATTATGGCATTACGTAATGTATCACAGGTATTGAAAAAATCCTCAATTTTATGTAAAATTGGTAAAGTGGATGACCGCTGAAATATTTCAAGTTATAAAGTGCAGTGTTTCGAGGCTCATAGCCTCAGATAATTTTATCATGGGTTGGGTTTAAAATGCTTCATTCAGGAGCTGCAAGGTGTCTCTGAATATTGTATATTTCTGAGTGCAGTGCAGTCAGTGCAGTGCAGGAAGAAAAACCAGAAGAATGCCTAGACCATTTTGGCTTTCATCAGACAGCACCGCCACGTTTGCCGTAATATTTATGACCTCTACAGGGGTGCCGCAGTCTCTGGACAGCAGTAAAGTCTGCCCCTTGCCCTCTATAAATATTTTCTTTATGGCCGAAGAAGTGAGAGAAAGTTGTAACAAGCTATTAAGTGGATGAGGTGCATTTCTTAACCTTATCCCCCTTTTATCAACCAAGATCCTGCTCAGTGACCTGCAGAGACCATCAGAGCTGAACATCTGTTTGGCTAACCCCCTCCACCCGTCTCTGCTCCATGACAGACCGGGTCTTATAATCACTGTGTTGATCCATCGCCGCTCGCTGACCCTCCTCTCCATATCATGTCTGTCTGTCTGTCTGTGTGTGTGCCAGAGAGGAGGCCAGGGCTATTGATCTCAGCTAAACGAAGCAGGCTGAAGGTCTTTACAACAAAGCTATGTTCCAACTCACCCGGGCTGAAGGAGAAACCCACTGTCAGACACAGTTTTGTCACAGTGAGACAAGGTCTGTGCTGAGCTGTGGGGGGCAGGCTGTCAGTGTTAATGGTGCAGCTAGGTAGTACTGAATTATGTTCTGAATGTAAACCCAAGGCACCAAAAACATGCATTTCACATGGGCTTGATGCTGGACTGGTGGTTTATTTTCTGCCAGTGGATTCTGTTTTTATTTCTGTGTTTATTTTCTGTTCAGGGATTGAGCTTGTGGTCAACAGCAGCTGGTTTTTGATTTTCATTATTGGTTATTCTTCTAGTTATTTTCCTGATTAACCAATTAATCATTTGCTCTATCAAATGCAAGAAATTGTGGAAATAACCCATTGCAATTTTCCAGAGGTTAAGATGACCTGTTTAAATGTCTTGTTTTGTCCAATCATCTGTGCAATGATAACACAATGACATAAAACACAGAAAAACAACAAATATTCACATTTGAGAAGCTTGAACCAGTGACAAAATGAGTTAATCAATTAAAGGATTATTAAATTTGTTGGCCTCTAATTTTCTGATCAACTAATCAATTAATCGACTACTTGTTTATATACAATATATTGGCCTTCACCTGTGGCTTAACATAATGCGAATGACTGACGATTATAGATCAATCAGAATACAGCACATTTTTACATCCTGCTCACAATAGATCACAAGGAATTATGGTTGCAATTTACAACTGTTTTCATTATCAATTCATCTGCCAATTATTCTCTCATTTCATAAGTTTGTCATTTTGGCAATTAAAAATAAGAAAATACCCGT